>NW_010362540.1:54774-84071 GCF_000414095.1 Morus notabilis
CAGATCTAATCAAAGCTATACTCCCCTCTTATGATTTCCCAATCACAGTTAAGGCACAAATTCAGCTCACTTGAATAAACAAAGAAATAATCATTAGATCCATTCAACATCAACTAACATTTCAATATTTAACAACTCAACAATTTCAGCCAACAAATCATAATCTCATAGAGTTATAAATGGATTCGAGTTCAGATTTATAGAGGAACGTAAATATTCTTCAACAAAGTAAAACAGAGTAATGAGAGTAAGAAAAACTAAGGTGAAGATAGGAGAATCAGAATCCCCCTTTTCCAAGGTTTTTTTCTAAATGCTTCCTTCATCAGCAATGGACCTTCCTTTACGTTCAACACCCTGTGACGTTTCCTTCTTCTTCTTTCCAGTACTAGAGCTGGTACTTGATCAGAGAAATGGAGGTGGTTTCCTTTTCTAAGTTCAGCCGCCTCTACATTACAAAATATGACCAAGGACGCCTTCTTTCTTCTCAGCTGCAGGTACTTATTGTACCTTAATTCCACATGGCAGCACATGAGAAAGTCTCCAATGAGTGGTTCAATCAGCACCCTTCACGGAAAAAATCAGCCCATTAACCAGCTCAGGTCCAGCTGTCAGCAGTCTGGCCCAGCTTGTCTTGCTGCAGCAATGCACAGCAATACTGACTAGGATTCCTTCATACTACAAAAATGAAAAGCTGCTCAAAGCTCCAAACGACCACGTTTTCTTAAAGCTGAGATTAACCACAAAGCGCACCTGAATTAGCTCTTTTTAAATGCTAATCACGAGAGAGAGAATTTATGAATCACAAATAACTAAAAATAATTAACAAGACAAAATATAGGAGAACACTAATACTAATTACCCTCTAGGTAATAATTTAAGCCTGGGAAATGCTCAATTAACTCTATTTTCATAGAGTTATCACTCGCTTTCAGAGACGTGTAAGCCGCATGACAACTTAAGTCGGATTTCCTCACCCATACCTTACGTGTACTTCTGTTATCTCTATTAATCTTCCTCCTTGGTGTCTGTCTTGCAACATTTGGCGAATTTAGATGCATACCTCATTTTAAGGCATTCAGGTACTTGTAACATCGTGGCCGGATGTGTCCTGGAAAGCTACAATAGTAGCAAATGGGAATGAATGTTTTTTGTCGTGAGCGAGCATGGATAATGGTCTTGGAGTGAGGAATTTTTGTTTTAGCCTGAGTCTTTTCTTTGACAAAGGCTGACTTGGATGACTGACATTCTCCACTGTAGCCTAGTCCAAAGTGGTCATGACTGGATTTTCCCATAGACAAGATGTGATCTAATTTCACAGTACCGGTATTCATCATCTTCAAGGTCTTCTGAGTACGTTCTAACTCTTCATTAGCTTTATGCAGTCTTTTTCTCATTTCAGCAATCTTGGACTCGTGCCTCATTTTTAGATCTTCCTTTTCTTGTTCAGCATCCGCCAATTTCTTCTCAAGTGACTTGTTCAACTTGACCACCTGAATCTATTTGTTGAACATTGATTTATAAGCCTCCTGAATAGTCTCTTGTGTCAGTTCTTCATCATTGCTGAAACTTTCTGAATAAGAGAGATCTCTGCTTTCTTCAGGTTTTCCTTCTTGTATTACAGTTGATGTTTCAACATCGTTTGTGACACGATCTGCGACACTGTTGTTGGGAACATCCTAATATACATTGAAAGCAACATGATTGTTCACATGATCTTCATTTTTCTGGCTGCCATCAGATTCTTCATTGCTCCATGTCACGTTGAATGTCTTCTTCTTCTTCTTAAGGGTATTTGCACATTCCGATTGGATGTGTCCATATCCATCACACTCTCGATACTGGATGCCTCAGTTTCGTGTCTTGGCTTCAGAGTTGCTTGCAGCATCTGTATTCTTTTGGAAGTTGTTAAATTTTCCAAAATTTAGAGTGAAACCCTTGCCTTTAACTCTTTTCAGAATGCGATTGAAATTCTTTGTCAAAAGAGCAAATGATTCTACCAACACTTGTGGATCTCTTGTATCTTCTTCCACTATTGGTTTATGCAGTTCTACTTGAAAGGTAGTTTCTTTCTGCTGCTTGTTCTGGTCCAGATTCATTTCAAATGTTCTAAATGATCCCATCAACTCATCAAGTCTCATAGTTTGAATGTGTTTTGCCTCCTCAATAGCAGTGACTTTGTAAGCAAATCTCTGTGGGAGTGATCTCAGAGTCTTGCTGACAAGTTTTGCCTCGGAGATTTTTTCACCAAGAGCAAAAGATTCATTAGTTATATCACATAATCGTGAATTAAATTCAGAAATAGTTTCAATTTCATGCATTCGAAGAGTTTCAAACCTGGTTGTGAGCATATTCAATTTTGATTGTCTGACCGCGGCTGTTCCTTCATGAGCCACCTCCAAAATCTCCCATGCTTCTTTTGCTGATTCACACGTGGATATCATCTTGAACTGATTAACATCAACTCCATTGAATATTGCATTAAGTGCACGTGAGTTGTAGTTGGACAACCTGTCTTCATCAGTGCTCCATGACTCTTCAAGCTTGAGAATCTCTTTTCCTTCTGCATCCTTTGTTTCTATATGCTTCCATCCGATCAGCATTGTACGCCATGCTCTTTCATCTTGAGCCTTGATGAAAACCTTCATCCGAGCCTTCCAATAAGAATAATTTGAGCCATCAAGCAGAGGTGGACGCGATACTGATCCTCCTTCCTTCAGCAGGTCCATCTTAGACGTAGCAGATCAATTTATCTAAGATCTCACCGAACTTCTGGTCAGTGAACGGCTCACCGAACTTCTGGTTAGTGAACCTCTCTGATACCACTTGTTAGATCTTAATGTTACGCCTGATGTCCCAGATGACGTTGGAACACTGTCTGGGACACTAATTACTCAGTTTACTCTACCGATTAAATTAAACAACGAAGGAAACCAATAGTGCAGAAAATAAATGAACACACAATATGGTATCGTAGTTCGGTGCGCACACCTACTCTGCGGGGCCACGCTCAGACAGTAAACAGTTTCACTATGTTATAAGAATTACAACCCTGACGGACTTAATCACTTAAGGACTCCCTCCTAGACTATGACGCCGCTGTGATAAACTCCCACAATGACACTGTTTAGCGTGTACCATTTCACTACTGAACTCCCTTCAGTTAATCAAACTTTCAACATGAAACACAAAATCACATATTGTTCTACTTAATCACTATCTCTCTGTCACTAGACTTTTCTGTGGTCAACACTCTATCTTTTTCTGTAAAGCCTCTTTCCATATCAAACCATTCCACATATCTATGACTTTTGAACCTCTAACTGTTACCAAAAAATCCTCCTCAGCATTATCTACAGCATCTCACTCTTTGAGTTTTTTAATTCCAAAACTCACGTATTCACCTTTTCAAAATTCAATGAATCAAATCTTCTCAGGAGATGAAACCAATAGCTGATAAAAGATGACCTCATGATCCGTATTAGCTTTGCCTTATCCGATTTACCACAAGCTAATCTCCAAGTCAACAAATCTGATATTTCTGCACAAAATCTGATTATTCTTCAAAACAAACAGCCATCTGGATAATGTCTTCTAGAACTTAATTTTTGAATCTGTACAACCAAAAACTGTTTTGCCAACACAGCTAATTAACAAAAAAACAAAAACCTAAGAGAATCTGAATTCCATCATTAAATACTTTCTTCCTCCGCCCCAAAAAAGAAAACGTACGGCACCTACTTGTTTTCTTCTCTAAAATATCTTTCAGACTCGTTGACTTGAGGAACGAAATTAAATAGAAGAAAAAACTCAATTACATATATCTTCCGATCTCTATACAAGGTATGTTTTGTTAATGGGCATATAATTATAAAGCGTTGACCAAAAAAAAAAAAAAGTTTTGGGATCTCAAGGGAGAAGATGAAGATCGGCCATTTGAAGGTTATGCTTCTGGCTTTGATTGTGTTGGTGTTAGGGAATAGTGGTGGTAAAGCTAATGGATCAGTTTCTTCGTTTACCTTGAAAAAGATTAGTGGAATAAATGAGAAGGGTCCATATTTGGGTATTGTGATTCCAAACGCATTTGAGTTGGACCCTCTTTTGCAATCTTCAAGTTTTGTTGCTGATCCACACCATCCATTCGTGGATTTTTCAGGTACACATATTTATATATATATATATATTTATATCTTATTATATTTTTACAATTACACGTACAATTTCATGTTGTTCTCATGATCATCATACAAAAGATCAAAATAGTATCGAAATATGTATATAATATTATTCTTGCATCACTAATTTCGAAACTTTTTTACTTGTTCACTTTTCCAGTTGACCAAGTATATGGTACTATTTTGCTTTGTTAATGTGCTCTCTATTACTTCTAAGGATACAATCAAGAATTTGTTATTTCTGATCACAATATGTATCTATATATAAATTTATATATCTATATATTAAAAGTGGAATTCAAATTAGTTTGCTGAAATAAAGTCTTCATAAAAAATTAACCAGTAAAAGAAAGTCTGTATATAATTTATTGAATTTCATTCCTCTCTTGCAATATTTTTGACATTTTGATTCAACAGGAAGAAGGTTTCGCATTGGCAAGTTGGAAAGACAAAAGGTTATACTTGTTATGACAGGATTAAGCATGGTATATAATCATGTGTGCATTTGAATATATATTCCTAATTTTTGTTGATTTTCCCTTTTGAATATTCGTCGCAATTATCATTGAATAATAATTCTTTTTTTTTTTTTAAAACTCTATAACTAGCTTAATGCAGGTATAGCTACACAACTATTGGTAACTCTATTCAAAGTGAAAGGTGTTGTCCACTATGGAATTGCAGGAAATGCAAATCCTAAACTGCAAATAGGTGATGTAACTATTCCAGAGTATTGGGCACATACTGGCCTCTGGAATTGGCAGGTAAAACAATTTCTACAAAATATCCTAACAAAACAAACAAGGAGAATTTCTTGTTCAGTAAGGTCAAAAAAAAAAAAAAAAAAAAAAAACTACTAATAGACTCAATTCTGAACTATTAGATTTTTATCAGGTTATATTAAATTGTTTTATTTTCTATCCCTTTTTTTTTTTTTTTTTGTCTCATACACTGCCATGGAATTACAAATAAACCTCATGTAAGAACCTTATTCATCTAAGTAGAATAACAAAAAAAAAAAAAAAAAAAGAAAACCAGTAGGGGATTGTAAACCCTTAAGGGCTTTTTTTTTTTTTTTTGCGTACTCTACCGTAAGACTCTCTAAATAAAAAAAGAAAAAGAAAGATTTCTGTATATCATAACAATTTACTACTGAACCTTTGATTAATACTTATTGAGGGGACCGGTCTAGCATATTAATTTCTACTTGTTTTGTTTGACCGTTAATATTGATCTCCTTTTGATAGATTATAAGACTTTCTTCTATCTAGTTTTGACAATACTCAAACTTTGAATAGAGATTTGGAGATGGGCCAGATGATGAACTGTCCTTGGAATCCAATGGAGACTACACAAGGAAAATTGGTTACCTAGACTTCTCCGACTTCAACAACAAAACCGCAGAGGGGAAGTTTGTTGACAACCTTTTAAACAATGTGTGGTATCAGCCAGAAGAAGTTTTCCCTGTTTTTGGACATCCTGAGACTAGGCAACACGTCTTTTGGGTTCCAGTTAACCAGCAATACTTTGCAGCTGCACAGAAACTAGAGGTATAATTATCATTATTTCTATATATTAAACATACATACATACATATATGTTGACGGTGGAATTTCGTCAACAGAATTACGTCGGATTACTTTTAGGTACCCTCCTAGATTACTAGCATGATAACGTTATATATATTTGATGTATTGTTGCTATAAGATTTTTGGTGGTATGATAAAAAATGTAAAAGTAATAATATCAACAAAAATAAGACACGCGAATTTTATAATGGTTTATTCTGTTAATCAAGAGCTACAATATATATATATATATATATAGCCGTGCATCTATATAGCCATATAATTAAATAACACACATTATCATATCATCTAGGGGCATTATTTATATTGAGTTACACAGTAGGGCACTAGCTTTGCCTACCAGCTTTAATTTATTCACCACCTCATACGGCTTTTTAGCTACAGAACATGTAATATATGGCCCCATATATATTTTTTAGGGGTGGTAACCAATGAAAATTGCTAGTATATTCTCACCAAAAAAAAAAACAAATAATAACA
This sequence comes from Morus notabilis, assembly GCF_000414095.1. Classification (NCBI taxonomy): domain Eukaryota; kingdom Viridiplantae; phylum Streptophyta; class Magnoliopsida; order Rosales; family Moraceae; genus Morus; species Morus notabilis. The sequence goes on from NW_010362540.1 coordinate 61,016, forward strand.
AAGAAAGAAATTGCTGTATATATATATATATATATATATGTATATGTATAAAATTGCTATAGATGTAATTGATATCTCTAGTGATATTATATACATCTATACAAACATCCAAATATGTGTGTATATTTTATTCCTCTACTATATTCCTATAGTTTTAATATGCATGTTAAATATTTTATTTTCATTTTTATAAACCGGAGATTCAAACCTTAACCTTAAGATATAATAAGACGTGAAATTATCGTTAGATTATACCTGCAGCCAGACAATAGAAACCACACAACTTTGCATGGCAATTTTTCACCGTTACATAGTATATATACTCGAACGATTTTCTATTTCGAATAACATTTTTTCTCACATGCAGAGTGTGAAGTTGAGAGGCTGCGTCAACACAACAACATGTCTACCAAGAAACCCTGTTGTGACAAGAGTGAAAAGAGGGGTTAGTGCCAATGTGTTTGTTGACAATAAGGCATACAGAGAATTCTTGAACTCCAAATTCAACGCAACTCCAATTGACATGGAGAGTGCTGCGGTAGCTCTAGTTTGTTTCCAGCAAAAAAAGCCTTTCATTACGATCCGGGCACTCTCCGACTTGGCCGGCGGCGGTTCCTCCCTCTCCAATGAAGCTTCCATCTTCGCCTCATTGGCTTCCCAAAATGCAGTTGATGTTGTAATCAGATTTGTTGCCTTGTTGTCTTCATAGGTTTCCCCACATAGAAATTAAGCAAAAGTTATTCAGTAATTTATCTTGTCATTTATACTTGGCACCCTCAATAATTTAGGATGAAAAAACGTCCCCTAATAATTTGGATCATTATATATATATATATATATATACACACGTGAGTGTGTGTGTATATTGATGTCATATCTTATATTTAGCATGCTCAGTATACATGCATCATGCATGATTGAGTGTAATCCAATTAGTGTGTTTGGTACTGGCCGTTTTAATATTAATTAATCTTTTGTAACACACCTTGTAGTAATAGAATTTCAAATCTCAAACAAACGAGGATGAGGATTAATGGTGAAAATGACCATCAAGAAATAAGCCAAAAAGGAGCACAAATTGTGCCATATGCCTAAGTGCTGCGTACATTAAAACAATCTAACAACTCACAAATGTATATTAATAATAAAACAAGACATTGTAGAAGTGAAGAACTACGTACAATCCAAAATTTTGAGATCTATATACACCCCATTTTTCAGTTATTGAATGATGAAGAAATAAAAGCGATCCAAGCCTTTGCAGGAAAAAGTTAACTATTAACTCTCACCTATATATATATATATATATATATATAATATATATATATGTATATAAAGCTGAGATTTGGACATTGTATACATAAAACATAGAATGCGTATAATGTATAGCATTATTCTAAAACAAGTGAAAAATTGTTTAAGGGAAGAGAGAGAAAAACTGTTTGTTACATCCATTAGTTCTGTTCTCCTTCAAATTCGAACCAAATATTATATTAATTGGTATGCACACAAGATAAGTACAAAGAGTTCTATCGTTTGATGATGCAAGTTTTACAATTTGAGTTTGAATGGAAAATTGGATGGGCAAAGAAAGATCAACAGGTAGCGAGAAAAGCTGTATATAAAAAGGACCCATTTGGAAGTACTAGGAATTAATATGACCTGTTAATGGAAGTGAACAGCCAAGCTTAAGCCAAAGCCGGCCAGGCCTGCCAATAGTTTGCTTTGAATGTTTACACGGGTCAAAGGGGGCTTTCATTTGCCGTAAAATTTCAAAGCCAGTGAAAATACCATTCTACCCCCTTGCATTTTCTTTGTGTCAAATTTTGACGTAGGATGGTGAAGCTGTAACCCCGGGTTCGAGACTTCGAGTTGAGAACTTAGTTGAAGAGTGAATTTACGTGATATCAAATACTATCGTAAATTATAAGAGAAAATATTATAGTAAAAAATGTTAGGTACGTTTGAAATTCATTTTAAAATAATTTTTTTTTGTATAAAAATATAAATGAAAACGTTTTCAATCTCAAATATAAATCATTTTTGAAAATGCGTTTGGTAGTTTTATTAAGAGATTATTTTCAGTATAAAAATATCTATTAATGTCTCTCTCTAACTCGAGAGAGGAAAAAACAGAAACAAAAAATGAAAAACGATTAAAAGTCGTTTTTCATTTCTTTCTCATTTTATACTAAACTAAAAAATCATTTTTATTTCCTTTTTTGTCTTTAATTGTGTCAAACGCCGTTTTTCTCCCGTTTTTTTTTTCTTTCTCAAAAAATATGAAAAACAAAAATAAAAACAACTCCAAACACAACTGTTATTTCATTTCCAACGTCGATATCAAAGGCCAATATAAACAAGTACAAGACACATGAAAGGATTTAGCTTTTTAACCAACGCTTAGCTAACATTTAGTTATGTGACCAAGATGAGTACTGAAATCACATTATGTTGTCTAGAAAGAAAAAAAAAAGTTCTCATTCCTTTCCAAAAGAACAAAATTGAAAAATATATATGTGCACAACAATAATAATGATAATAATAATAGTAATAATAATATTGACCTAGTAAAATACATGTGTGAGGAATATCTATGTTCAAAATTAGAATAATAATTAAAAAAAGAATTTAGGTCATAGTAGTAATTTTGAACTGCCGTCCCAGATGATTTTCGCCAGCAGAAAAAAACGGGTATTTCAGTTAATATCACCCAATTAAAACTAAACTAATAATTAATTAATCACCATTTTCCTATTTCCCTCCAAACTTCTTTCTCCCACCTCAAACACCCCATTACCAAAACCCCTTCTCAGTCTCACCACCACCACTCTTCACCACGGCGCCACCATCATGACAGCCGCCGCCACTGCCGCCACACCGTCTGAAATCCTCCACCACACCACCGCTTTCATCTCTGAAACCATCTCGAGTACCGACCTCCGTCGCCGCCTGCTCTCCGTCCTCCGCCGCAAAACAACCCCCTCAGCGGCCGACAACAAGGCCCTAAATCTCGTCGCGGACACACTCGAAAACGCAGTATCCACCGCCAGCCCCTCTGTCCGGTCCTCCTCCCTTCGCCTTGCTGAGAACCTCCTCCTCGCCCTCCCGGGAAGCTCCTTCTCCTCTCTCCTCCTCTCCCTCGCCTACGGCCTCTGGCGCCGCCCCGTTGACGCCGCTCTCCGCCTCCTCGATGTGTTCTGCCTCGATCCTTCATCGGCGCGATCGGATATCGCTCCGACGCTCTTCGAGGAGCTTTTCTTAGTCCATCTTTTACCGGTTCTCCGTTGCTTCAACGAACAAAGAACACAAATATTATCCAACTCTATGTCCCGGACCGACATTGATCACGACGATTACTCGATTTGCAACGATCCAGTGGCGGTGATTCCGAGCACGAAATCGCTGTCGAAGATGAGCGATGCGCAGATGTCGGAGCTGAAGGAGTTGGAGAGGGAGTACGAGGAGGTTCTTGACGAGAATTGCAGGGTTTTGGCTGGGTACTTGAAAGAGGTTTTGGAAAATATTAATCAAGATGGTCATGGCCAGAATCGGATGATTCATCCTCCGCCGTTGATATTGAAGAATTCAGCTGGGAAATTTAAAGTCTTTGATGGAAGATCAGATGAACTAGAAGAAGATGATCAGCAGATCAGGATGAGAACTGGGGAGATTGGGATATCCATAAACGGACGGTATAATGTAATATGTTTATTATTTTCTTAATTTCCTCATGAATGATAGTAAGAATAATAATAAAAACAATATAGCTTTCCAGGGAAAAAAAAAAAACCTAGAAGCAAGCAAAAATTTATATTAGTAATAATAACTTACTAGCAATAGTTCATTACATTCTAGTTTTTCACATTTTTCTTAAGATGAAAATAGAGTAAATGGAAATGATTGCACATTTTAAATTCAAAAGAAAAAAAATATAGAGAAAAAAAAAACTAAAATTACGTAAACCTTGGTAACTTTTTTTTTTTTTTTTTGGTTTCATCGTGTGCATATATTTTTCTAATAGATTGGAATCTGTCTTAAAAATAAAATTTAGAATCTGTATAATTCTTTTCTCATGAAGCTCCAGATTTGTTTTCTTTATTTGTAAAAATTGGAATCTGTGCTTTGTTTTCTTTATTATTTTTTTTTTGTTGGTTTGCTTCCTTCGGAATTTCTCCGTTAACAAATGAAATTAATTTAAATTGTTTTCGCCCTTTTTTCTTTTGTCTGTTTCTGCATATATATATATATATATATATATATATATATATTCTTTTTTTCTTTTCTGCTCTTTTTTTTTTTAATTTCTCACTTTAATGTCCTTTCTTTCCTTCAGCAGTCCGTGTGAACAGAATGCCTTTTTATTTTTAGTTATGTAAACATATTGCCTTTTTATTATCCAAATCCCATTGGTGACAATATTTTAAGTTTTTTTTGGCTAATCGGACAATATTACCTTGTAATATATGTACAAATTAGGTTGATCAAGTTGTTCGTCTGGCCAGCTAGCCTTTATTTATTTATTTATAATTTTGAAAGTTTCATATTGGACCACTTCATTAACCCTCTATGAAGAAATCTTGTCATATTGCAAAAACACTATTATCTTGAAACCCGATCATTTGGGCCTACTTAGATTTTTATTGACCAAATTATTGCACTTTTGTTATGTTAACCGTTAGGCATTTGAGAGGACTAATAGATAATGATGATACAAAGTTATGGATAGGTAGAATATCTTCATAGCAATTAGCAACACTTTATGGAATATCAGCTAATTCTAATCAAAATAATCATCAAAACGAATTTTGTACGTATAATTTCCACTATAAAAGGTGTTATAATTTCCACTATAAAAGGTGTTACCACATTTGGATATTAATATATCCATGGAGAAGATACTTGACTTATACTTTTTTGCTACTTAGACTTGACTTATACTTTTTTGCTAGTTAGACTTGACTTATACTTGTAAGCACTTTTAACATGTGATTAATCCTGTTGAATAGTTGAATTTGATTGGATGCTTATTTTACTTTTTAATTTTAATGCTTCAACTCCTGTAGATAGATGGTGACAATCCATTTTTTCCATATGGGTCTTCCATAATAAGGTGTTAATGATTTAAGTTTCACGTGATTATGGTAGTGGGGTTTTTGGAAATTTGGAGTTTTTATTTTTTATTTTTATTTTTTTGGCGACTGATCTGGGGTTTTTGTAATTATATCTACCGAAATTGACACAATGACATAGGCTGAGAGTCAACTTTGTAATTTCACACCATGTTTCAGTTCTATTCATACTTCGAATTTTGGAAAGGTCAATGAATTTGCCCTTCAATTTCTGCAGCCAATATGGAATGATAAAAAAGAAAGGTCAGTTGAAATCTTCAATAACAGTAGTTCCAGCGGCAAATCCAAGTCCTTACCATTTTATCCTCGAAGGGTCTCTCCTGAAACGTTTTCTGGCCAAAAATCCGCCTGGAGATTGACACCATCGCCAAATAGTACCGTTTCAGATTCTGAAATAGAGTCTTCAATGGATGATAATTCTGTAGATGGTTATTCCACAGAATCTGAAGCTGAAACTGAGGTAATTGATATCATCAAGGAAAAAAAAAACAAGACAAAACAAAAAAAGTTACCCAATATGGTCTGATTTACCTATGCAGTTGGTTTGTTTTTCTGGTGTTTTTGTTTTGTAGGAAAAGAACAGAAAAATGGCATTGTTTGAGCCTAGACAGAGACGAATCAAGAAACAAGAACAGCCCATTTATGCAGAATCCAGTTGGTATGTATCATTTTGTTAATCAATCACTAACTACTATCCTAATTTTAATGTTCAAATTCTAACTTCTTTTGTTGTTCTCTTGTTATCAGTTCTCCGGATCATATTGTAGCAAATTTTGATAGACCTATGCGTCCACAGGACTTTGTCTGTCCCATTACAAGCAATCTCTTCAATGACCCTGTGACTCTTGAGACGGGTCAGACATATGAGCGCCAGGCCATCCAGGAATGGCTTGACCGAGGAAACTCGACGTGCCCGATTACTCGCCAGAAGCTGGAAAGTACCCAGCTTCCCAAGACAAACTACGTGCTTAAAAGGCTCATTGGAAGTTGGCAAGAACAGAATCCAGGCGCAGCGCCGGTAAAGCAATCTGAGAATCTACAAGCCGAAGCTGACTCAACACTGAAGCCAGAGATGCCTTTAACCTCTCCTATTAGTGTTATAATCCAAGCCAGCATAGAGGGAACAGTTAGTGCGCTGAGATATGCAATTTCCAGTCTATGCACTTCAGAGATTCTCAAAGAGTCCGAGACTGCTGTCCTTCGAATCGAGCGGTTCTGGCAGGAAGCGGACATGGAAGAGCATATCCAAAATATGTTGTCAAAGCCTCCTGTAATCAATGGTTTTGTGGAGATACTTTTCAATTCCGTTGATCCCAAAGTACTCAAAGCCACAATCTTTCTTCTATCTGAGTTGGGATCAAGAGACAAGGCTGTGATCCAGACACTTACGCAGGTCGACTCCGATGTAGAATGCATTGCAACTTTATTCAGAAAGGGGTTGATTGAAGCTGTTGTGTTGATATATCTACTTAGAACATCAATTCTGAACTTGGTAGAAATGGACTTGGTGGAATCTCTATTAGCGGTGATCAAGAAGAAAGAGGAAGATTTGCTTAAAATGTGTGTGAAGTTAAAAACAGCTGCAGTGCTTTTGCTGGGACAGATTTTTCAGATGAGTGAAGATACCAAAGTCAGTTCTATTGTCAATGTAGTGATTCGCGAAAAAGCAATTGAAAGTGTTGTGGATAGTTTGGGGGCTGATTTGGTAGAAGAAAGAATTGCGGCACTAGAGATTCTAGTCAAGTGTATGCAAGAGGATGGAATGTGCAGGAACATTATTGCTGATACAGCTGAGTTGGCTCCTGTTTTGGAGTGCTTCATGGGCGCAAGTGATGGAGAAAAGTTCGAGATAGCTAGGTTTTTGTTCGAGTTGGTTAAGTTGAACAGGTAAGTGTTTCACCTTCATTTTCGTATGTTATTATCGAAATCTTCAGTGAATCTTGTGTGCTTGAGCTTGCGTGGTGATTTTTTTTTTCTTTTTTGTTTTTGCTTTGTTGTAGAAGGACATTTAATGAACAAATCCTTCACATTATAAAGAATGAAGGGCCTCTCAGTACAATGCACGCCCTTCTTGTTTATCTGCAAACAGCCCTGCATGACCAATGTCCTGTTGTGGCTGGCCTACTACTTCAACTTGACCTACTGGTTTGGAATTCTCTCTATTTCCTAATTAAATTCTATAGTTTTATATAGTTTTATGAACCTTATGATTAATCTTAACAGTGATAGTTACTTAGAAATATTGTCCTTGTTTGTAGACTGAGCCAAGAAAGATGAGTATATACCGCGAAGAGGCAATAGATACTCTCATAGAATGTCTTAGAGATACAGACTTCCCTGGAGCCCAAATAGCCGCAGCTGAGACAATTATGTTGTTGCCGGGGAGGTTCACTATCTCTGGAAAGTCCCTTACAAGGGCTTTCCTTCTTAAGCATGCTGGCATCGAAAAAAGCTACAACAACCTTGTACGGATGGATCAACTAAGCATTTCCGGCAGAGAAGCTGAAGACATTCTCGTGAGCTCTCTAGATTCTGCCGTGTTTTCACTTATTCGTTTCACTACTTTTCCTCATTTTATTTTACCTTACTTTTGGTCCTCTCTGAAGATTCTCATGCTAGTCGTTTCCTCATGGAGTAATCCTCCAGATACCAATGTGTTTACCATACTTATTAAGTTCTAAATACATGTATCTAATTCAGATATCAGTTACTAATTTTAGTTTAAAAAAAAAAAAAGTTCAATTTCCACATCATTCGCGTCGAAAATTTGGTAAACATATTGTTTCTCATAGTGGTTTTTCTTATTCAATTGACCACAACAGGAAGAAAAGAAGGCAGCTGACAATTGGGAAAGAAAAATGGCGTCTGTTTTGGTGTCACATGAGTTTGGTCTACTCTTTGAGGCTTTTTCAGAAGGACTGAAGAGCACAAATGCAGAACTATGTTCAAAGTGCTTCATATCAGCTACATGGCTTGTGGACATGCTCAAAGTACTCCCCGACACAGGAGTACGAGGCGCGGCCCGTGTCTGCTTGCTGAAACATTTCATATCTATATTCAAGTCCTCTAGATATACCGAAGATAGAGCCCTTTCTCTTCTTGCCTTGAGCAGCTTCATACAGGATCCTGGTAAAGCCAAAATCATTGGAAAACCAACTTACATTCGTTTACTAATATTTATTAGAGCTTATTGAACATTCGTATTCGGATCCATAAATACGAGTAATTTTATCGTTTATAATCATACATCAGCATTTTTCTAACACCTAAATTTGTGAATTTCAGAGGGGCTGAGAGATATAACTTCTTCTGTGAAGGATGTAATAAAGGGTCTGAGAGAACTCAAGAGAGCCACTCCCTTAGCATTTGAAATGCTGAAAGTTTTCTTTGAAGGCGAAGATTCAAGTGCTGTAAGTTTGTTACATTTTCTTTTTTATATCTTGCACTAGAAGGCGGGTTTTGGCACCGTGGTGGGAGTGCTTGCGTTTGCACCCAGGGTCCAAGGTTCGAATCCCGGAAACGGCCTCTCCTTCAGGGGGTAAGGCCGTGTACAAATGGAATTGAGCTTTCCCCCAAGCCTGTCATAGTACGGGAGCCTCTTTGGCACTGGGGTCCGCCTTTATCTTGTACCAGAAAAGATTAAGAGCCTTGACTAAATGCCTGTCTTTGGTGTCTTTTTTTTTTTTTTTTTTTTTCAACAGGAGTTGTGGAATCATAAACAATTAATTGAAGTAGATTGCAGTGAGAATGGAGAGGTTTTGTCTTTAGTTTGCTTTAAAGATAAACTCTTTTCTGGCCATGCAGATGGCACTATAAAGGTAACTCACCAGTCAAATTTTCTTTTGATACTCATATTATATACTTCTAATATCCAACTTGACTCGTGAAGTTAAACAATTTTGTGGTTTTAATATCACTATGAATAGGTATAATTACAAAGTATTGCCTTTTTTCAGGATAAATACAATGAGAAATGTATTTCACCTTCATTGTATACTAGAATTAATTCTTGTCAAGTTCAAGTCTGATGGGATTCTGTTACTTGATTCTGAAGGTATGGACGGGTAAAGGAAGCATCCTTCATCTCATCCAAGAAATTCGAGAACATACGAAGGCGGTCACAAGCTTAGCAGTTTTGGCAGCGGGGGAGAGACTTTACAGTGGCTCACTTGATAGGAGTGCCAGGGTACGCATTCCCTTCAATAGATTCTTCATCTTCAAGTAAATATTGTCTCCTTCATGCAGAGTTATTTTCGTTTCTTTGAAGAACAGATCTGGTCAATTTCGGACGACACAATCGATTGCATACAAGTACATGATATGAAGGATCAAGTTCAGAATTTAGTTGTTTCCAACAACATTTCTTGCTTCATTCCACATGGAGCTGGTCTAAAGGTATGCCCTAACAAAGAGCTCTTTTTGTTTTCTTTTTTTTTTTTTTTCCCCAAGCCTTATGAATAGTTATTTTCTTTTATTGCTAGGTTCATTCCTGGAATGGGGTATTCAAATTGCTGAATCCAGGAAAACATGTGAAGTGTTTGGCTCTAATGCATGGAAAATTATACTGTGGATGTCAAGATAGTAGTATTCAAGTATGAAAACTTCATTAGTTTTGATGTTGGATTGCTTTCAGGAAAAAAAAAAAAAAAAAAAAAAAATTGTTTCCCTAACTATATTGATGACCAAAGTTTTTGGAACTTTCAGGAGATTGATTTGGTCACAGAAACACTTAGTACAATTCAAAGCGGCTCTAGAAAATTGCTTGGGAAAGCAAGCCCTGTTCATGCCATACAAATTCATGATGGACTTATATATGCAGCCACTTCCTCCTTGGATGGAACAGCTGTTAAGGTATTTTAAGTGACGTTTGTTTTAAGAGTTCTGTCCGGTTTAGAATTATGGTTCTGTGTTTTTCTCTCATAAAAAATTTAAATTTTAAAAATCAGAATCATGAATCATGATTTTGAACCCATGAACCAAACGTCACATTAATCTTTTAAGTAGATCAAAATTTACTCTTATTTTAAACTTGTTCATAGAAAATATTGTTTTAGTGACAGTGTTCCTTTCCGCAAATCTCAGAAATCTAATATGATAAACGCATACTTCCTCTAACCTAATTTCCAAAACCAGCGCCCCCAATATAAGTCATGAATCATGATTTTAAACCCATAAACCAAACGTCACCTTAATCTTTTAAGTAGATCAAAATTTACTCTTATTTTAAACTTGTTCACCTTAATCTTTTAACCTAATTTCCAAAACCAGCGCCCTCAATATAAGTATAATTAGGACAACTGAAAATACATGAGCGAAAACTCTACGTCATGGTGATAATTAGACTCCCCACACTCAACAAAACTATCTATTGCTAATTATCCTAAAAGAGTTGCTCACCATTTCTCCTCATAAACAAAAGTAGTATAGGAAGTCAATAATCTGGTTATGGCTAGCCGTTCTCTCTATATTCCTAATTCTATTTGGACGGTCCCTGAAAACTTGTTCTAATTCTATGTGGCAATAAGATCATGAGCACATCAGATCACACCATGGTTGGATCATTAACTACCACATTGGAAGTCCGAGCCATGGCCATAAGCTCGGAGCTAGTTTACTTGGGATGCAAGAAAGGAGCAGTGGAAATTTGGGGTAGAGAGAAGCAGAATAGAATAGACACACTACAAATTGGCACAAATTGTAAAGTCATTTGCATGGCTCTTGATGCTAATGAAGAAGTTTTGGTTGTTGGAACTTCTGACGGCTTACTTCAGGTAACCTTATTTTTTCCCATTCAATATTTTGATTCTGGCAACAAAAACAAATGTAAATTTTATCTCTGTGGCTATGTATAAGTTGACATTCAAAAGGCTTTTTTTTTTCCTTATACTTTGCAGGCATGGGGACTGAGCTAGAAAAGGAGGAAATCGAAAATTTTGCCCGAGTTTTTATTTTTTATTTTTTTGGTTTTAAAAGAACAATTGAAGCTAGATTATTTTCATATTCTTTAGATTGTTTCTTTGTTTGAGAACAATAATTGAAATGTATATAGATTAAACCAAGAATGTTTATATTCCATACATAGGTCATTCGGTATGTATTATTAGAGATATTAAACGATAGTTTCTTTATTTAGATTATTGTACAGCTGGAATTAGATTTGTATAGCTAAGAATTTTAAATTCCCTAGATTATAGTTAGTTTCCAATTTCAAAATATTGTTTCTTGATTCTGTTTGTAACCTATTTATACTCTTCTTCTATCAATGGAAAAGCTGTGCATTATTTCCTCAATTCTAAAGTCTCATATGGTATCGAGCTGCTAGTCCTCCTTCTGAATTTTTTTTTTTTCTGCTCCACCATGGCAACCAACCAACCTCAGCTTCCCCTACCCACCGAATCCCACATTGTCGCCCTTCCCAATTCCGCCAATCCAACCCAACCTAACCTCTTCAACTCATCAATATGGCTAATCACAATATTGTCAAACTCACCTCCACCAATTATTTGTCATGGAAGCTTCAGATGGAAGCCAATCTCGTCGGCTATGACCTCTATAAATACATCGATGGTTCTCATCCATGTCCTCCGTCTACCGTTCGCACCAACAATGTAGACATAACCAACCCGGATTATCTCCCATGGGTTCGGCAAGACAAACTGTTGTTTGGCGCCCTTGTCGGATCCATCTCATCTCCCTTGATTCCGCTCATCCAACATGTTACCACCTCCCGCGAAGCATGGCTCACCCTTGCCAACACTTATGCTCACCCGTCTTGTGGACACATCAAGCAAATCAAGGACCAAATCAAGCGCTCGGTCAAAGGTTCTCAGTCGATCTCAAAATATATGCAATTTATCAAGTGCCGCTCCGATGAACTTGCCGCGCTTGGCAAACTGATGGATCATGAAGATCTTATCGAGAAGATTCTCGATGGTCTTGATGACGACTACAAGGCTCTTGTTGACGGTATTGAGGGCCGCGACACACCAATCTCTTTTGATGAGCTTCATGAGAAACTGATCAATCGAGAACTGTCCCTCAAACAGGGTCATTCCACCCCCTCCTTCGCACCGGTCACGGCCAACGCTGCATCCAACCGCCACAATAGAGGCTCACGGCCTCCCCTCTCTCGGCCTGCCTGGAGGCCCAACCCGCCATCCGCCGGCTTCTCTCCGCAACATACGGCCGGCCAAGGGTCCTCTCAGCGCCGTCCGCCACGCCCGTACCTCGGCAAGTGTCAGGGTTGTCGTGCTCAGGGCCACACGATCGCACAATGTCCACTATTTCAGTTGATCCCAGCCAACACTGCTTCCTCGTCTGCACTCCGGTCTTCGGTTCCTAATCTTGGCCGCTCTCCCTCCCCTCAGTGGCAACCGAAGGCACACATGGCCATTGCGTCCGCTTCAGACAACTCTACGTGGCTTCTTGACTCCAGGGCCTCTCATCACGTCACTGCTTATTTGAACAATCTATCGCTTCACGCTCCTTATGACGGCCCAGACGACATTGTTATTGGTGATGGTACTGGGTTACACATTTCTCACACTGGTTCTACTTCCTTAAAAACTCCCTCTCATTCCTTTAAATTACATGATGTTTTATGTGTGCCCAATATGAAATGGAATTTGATTTCTGTATCTCAATTTTACAAAACAAATAAAACATCCATTGAATTCTTACCCACTTCCTTTCATGTGAAGGATTTAATGACGGGGGCAACACTGCTATAGGGACGAACTAGAGATGGTGTGTATGAATGGCCGGTGTCATCCCCTCCTACCAAAGCCAAACTTGCCTTCTCCAGTGTCAAAGCTTCTCCTGCTGATTGGCACCACCGCTTAGGTCATCCGTCCGAGTCTATCCTTAGGCATATTGCGTCTACCTTTTCTTTAGCTTTTTCTTCATCTGTCTCTAAGAATTTTCATTGTAAAGACTGTTATTGCAATAAAAGTCATAAATTACCTTTTTTCCAATCCACTATTGTTTCTCATGCTCCGCTTCAAATCATTTTCTCTGATGTGTGGACTTCTCCTATTCATTCTGTTGATAATTTCAAATATTATGTCATCTTTGTGGATCATTACACTCATTACATCTGGTTGTACCCCCTTGCTCATAAATCGGATGTTTCCATTGTCTTTCCACGTTTCAAAGCTCTGGTTGAAAACTACTTTCAAACAAAAATTGTCACCATCTACTCTGACAATGGGGGGAATACACGGGTCTAAAATCATTCTTGTCCACAACTGGCATCTCTCATCTCACCACTCCTCCACACACACCCGAACATAATGGCTTTTCTGAGTGTCGCCACCGCCACATAGTTGAAACTGGTCTCGCTCTCCTATCCCGGGCTTCCTTACCTCTCTCCTTCTGGTCTTATGCTTTCCTCACCGCCACCTACCTTATCAATCATTTACCTACTCCCACCTTGGACATGATCTCTCCCTATCATAAGCTTTTTGCTTATCCTCCAAATTATCTCAAACTGCGAGTCTTTGGTTGTCTTTGCTACCCGTGGCTTCGTCCGTACTCTCCTCATAAATTGGCCCCTCGCTCCACTCCTTGTGTTTTTCTTGGCTACTCCCAGACCCAAAGTGCCTATCTGTGCTATGAACCCACCTCTAAGAAGATGTATACTTCCAGGCATGTACGTTTTGTTGAAACTGAATTTCCCATGAATGGTTTACTTCCCCATTTATCTCGTCCGGATGACTCTACCGGTTCCACTTGGCTCTCTATTCCTCTTCTTACTCCGGCTTCTAACACACCATCTCCGGCTCAACCTCGCAGGACGCCTTCATCAGGTACTCTCAATTCCCAGCTCGACCATTTCTTCGTTTCTGCCTTCTTGCCGCGGCAAAAATGCCACCTCGCCACAGCAAGCAACTTTGGACAGCTCAACTCTCCCTTCGCCTCCCTCTAGCCGCGACGAAGAAAATCCATCCCCAAACCAACCACTGCCCACCCCTCCCGGACCTCCCCCATTGTTACCCGTTCCCACAACCACATACATAAGCCAATCACCAAACTGAACCTCTCCGCTCTTCTTGCCAAAGAGGTATAACCCACATGTGTGACTCAGGCTATCAAGGATGACAAATGGCGTCAGGCCATGTCTGTGGAGTTCAATGCCCTTATTCGAAATGGCACTTGGGAGTTAGTTCCTCCGAATACGGCTCAGAACATTGTCGGTTGCAAGTGGATTTTTCGTATTAAACGTTTGCCTGATGGTTCTGTTGACAGGTACAAAGCTCGTCTGGTTGCCAAGGGTTTTCATCAGCGCCCCGGTGTTGACTACCATGAGACATTCAGCCCTGTTGTCAAACCCACAACTGTTCGTCTGGTGCTTTCTATTGCGATCAGCCGTGGCTGGTCTCTCCGTCAACTTGACGTCAATAATGCTTTTCTTCAGGGCACTCTCACTGAAGATGTCTACATGACACAACCACAGGGCTTCACTGATACTGACCACCCCCAGCATGTCTGCAAGTTGAGAAAAGCTATCTATGGCCTCAAGCAAGCACCTCGTGCTTGGTATAATGAGCTTCGTCAGTTTCTTCTCCACTCTGGCTTCATCAACTCTACTGCAGACACCTCTCTGTTTATCTTCAACAAAAACAACGTAACTCTTTATCTTCTTGTTTATGTTAATGATATTATTATCACAGGGAGTGATTCCATTGCAGTTCAGGGATTCATTACACTTCTAGCCAATCGGTTTTCGTTAAAGGATCTTGGTCCGTTAACCTACTTTCTTGGCGTAGAAGTTGTCCCTCACTCACAGGGCATCATTCTATCACAACGGAGATATATTGCTGATCTTCTTGCTCGTACCAAGATGACCGATGCCCGCCCGGTCGCCACACCTCTCGCCATGACGCCCACTCTTGTTATTCACTCGGGCTCTGCGCTATCGGATCCCACTGAATATCGTGCCATTGTCTGACTCGCTCGGACATTGCATATGTGGTTAACAAACTTTCTCAGTTCATGCATCGTCCAACCACTAATCACTGGAATGTTGCCAAACGTCTTCTCAGGTATCTTTGTGGAACCATTGATCAGGGTATTCTTCTCCATTGCCGCTCTACACTTGATCTTCATGCTTTCTCCGACGCTGACTGGGCCGGTAACAAAGATGACTTCACCTCCACTAGCGCATACATTGTTTATCTTGGTCGCACCCCCATCTCTTGGAGTTCCAAGAAACAACGCACGGTTGCTCGATCATCGACTGAAGCTGAATATCGATCTATTGCTGCTACAACTGCAAAATTGCGCTGGATCACTTCTCTTCTTGGTGAGCTTGGTTTCTCTTCGTCTCAGAAACCGGTCATCTACTGTGATAATGTGGGAGCCACAAATTTATGTTCTAATCCGGTGTTTCATTCCCGTATGAAACATGTTGCACTCGACTATCATTTCATTCATGAACAAGTTCAGACTGGACTTCTTCGAGTGATGCATGTCTCTTCTACAGATCAGTTGGCGGATGCTCTCACTAAACCTCTACCCCGCACACGCTTTCATCAGCTACTACTCAAGATTGGAGTCTTCTCTCGGAGCTCCAACTTGCGGGGGCATATTAGAGATATTAAACGCTAGTTTCTTTATTTAGATTATTGTACAGCTGGAATTAGATTTGTATAGCTAAGAATTTTAAATTCCCTAGATTATAGTTAGTTTCCAATTTCAAAATATTGTTTCTTGATTCTGTTTGTAACCTATTTAAACTCTTCTTCTATCAATGAAAAAGCTGTGCATTATTTCCTCAATTCTAAAGTCTCATATGTATCAATTACTTACTTTTTTAGCATTGTATATACATGCATAAACTGACTTCTAATAAATTCTTTTCTTAGTCCGATTTTAATGCTTCAAGATACGTTCATAACATCAACAATGGGCTTAGTAAAAATTTCCATGGAGGGAATGTCAGGTTTAGAGTAATTTTGAGGTTTTAGAGTTCAAAATTTTCATGACTCTTAACACCATTTTCCATGGAAATGTTAGTACGAATGTTATTTTTTGCCGGGAGAAAAAATACGTGTTATATTTGATAAAAAAAAAATTATAAAATAACATATTTGAGATGTTCAATGTTGTTTTGTATACTGCAAAGTGTTATTTCAAATACGATAAACATCTTTATTTTAAATTTTCAAAACTTAATAAACAACGGTAACGTATAAACAACAAATTTATTAAAAATAAGCTCATAAATTAGGCAACGACTTCTGTAAAGTGACATTTGTTATATGTGCATAGATTTTTTTATTTTTTTTAAAGGAAGATAAAATGTATTTTGGCTGGCCATGTGCATCAAGGAATGGGCAGAATTCATCGAAACAATTGACCATCTATCCAAAGGAAAAAATAAACGAGCAAAAGAGGAAGAATAATATTTTGTTTACTTTAAAGCACATTAACAATTTGAAAGTCAACACATCGTACAGGCCACAGTAACATGCATATTGGGCAGTCCGAAAAGCGTATTAATAGTTATTAATTAATTACTGAATATTTAATTATTTAATAAATAGTAATTAAAATAAATAATCAACTTATTTACTATAGCAATGCAAAAAATTAAAAATGAAAAACCACTCTTAAGTGTTTTTCCTTTTTTTTTTTACAAAAAAAAAAAAAAAAAAGTCGTTTTCGAACTATTTGAGTCATTTTAGAAAATACGTAAACATACCAATTTAGATTTGATTCCAAAACAGCTACCTTGAAAAAGGGGAAAAGCAGTTATAAAAAATATAACCAAAGGATTCCTTATACCATCTCCAATGCAGTATTATTTACTAATACTAAATTTTGGTATTTAAGCTAAGAAATACTCTTTAATGAATACTATTTTCTGCGCTAAATTTGACAAATACGCTTTTGTGACTAGTTTACCACAAAGTATACGAGATACAATTTATAGAATGTAATTGTTATTGGTAGATATATTAAATGTTCATGTAATGATCACCATAACGTTGTTCTTTTAGAATTATTATAATACTAAAAGTTTACTTTTATAAATTTCAAAACTTAATAATCGAGACAAAAGTTAAATATGGTATTTGAACTAGCATTATACATTAAGACACAAAATAAAATAGTATATTAAATATGCTATTCTCACTATTGCTGATGGTGTATATATATATATATATATAGCATTGACATTGAAATTTATCTTTGAGATGGTCTTAGTTTACTTAACTTGTTTTAGATACCTTCTATAATAATAATAATAATAATAATAATAATAATAATAATAATAATAATAATAATAATAATAATAATAATAATAAAACTTGTTTTAGATACCCTCTAAGCATTATAAACTTTATTTTTGTCTTTTTCTACAAAAGTTCATACAATGCATGTGTGTCTTTTTTCTATGTAGCCAAAGCCCAGTTAGGTGAATACCGCAACATTGCATAGTCATGTAATTTGTTCATATAGAATAGCCAATTTTGATATTTAAATGGGCGGTCAGTATTATTTTTAAGAACTAGTTAGGGTCAATTTTCTGAGCAATAAAAATCTAAATGGTAAGTTTATATTTGTTAATCTACTTTCCCAGCTAATTCTATCTTTCTTCTAGATTTTTGTCATTACTTTCATCTATAATTGAACTTGGTTTTTGCATATTTATGTGAATATAGACCGTCGTGTCTCACTTGGTGCACTTCAAATAAGCTGCCGTGACCTTCTTCTTGTCCTCATAATTATTTGAGTATTTAGAAAAAGAAGTCTCAAAGAACTCTCTCTCTCTCTCTCTCTCTCTCTCAATTCCTTGCAGGGAAAAAGCATGGAGATCTCTTTGGATCCAATGAAAACCACACAAGAACGTCAAGCTGCAAAAAAGAAGAGTGGCCTCAGAACCATGCCATTTATCATAGGTTATATATATATATGAATTTATATAACATCCTAACTCTGTTGATCATTTCATGTTTATGTTATAACTAGCTATTCATTAGCTTGCACTCTCGTTGTATATAACTAATAAAACTGTAAAATCATGTGAATATACATAATAAGACACACATGTACTTCATATATTTAAATCTTATGTCCTATATATATATATATATATATATATATATATATATATTGCGTGTGTGTATATATATATATATATATGTTATACAGAAAACGAGACATGCATATACATATAAGACACACACACATGTACTTCATATAACTAAATCTTATGTCCTATATATAGACACACACACATGTACTTCATATAACTAAATCTTATGTCTATATATATATATATATATATATATTTACATATATGTTATACAGCCAACGTGATATTTGAAAAAGTAGCGAGTATTGGGCTACATGCGAATATGATAATGTACTTGAGGAAGGAGTATCACTTGGATGTAGCCACCGGAGTCAATATTTTGTTCTTGTGGGGTGCCCTATCCAACTTTACACCCATAATAGGGGCTTTTCTCTCCGATTCTCACTTGGGACGCTTTCGAGTCATTGCCCTTGGGACGCTCGCCACCCTACTTGTAAGCAAATTATAATCATGATAATGGGTTTTTCCTTCGACACCTCACCAAAACCTTAATTTTTCTTTCTTTTTTTTTTTCCCCTCGCTCTTAAAATTTTGAAATGGTGCAAAAATACTCACATTTCCAAATCATCATAACTTTATCATATTCTATCTAATTTACATATAAATTATGATTATTGGGATCGCCTATCTAACTTTTAATATATTAAATGGTGTTGAATCGCATTGTGTCACCTAATTTAAGTATCTCAAACATTGAAACATGAATAATTAATTAAAAACATTTCAAAATTTTTTAGTGAAGTGACAATATATATATAATTGGTTAGACGATATTTGAAATATCGAAATTGGATATGTGACAAAATTATATGTATAACAATAGTTTTTATTTTTTTATTAAAATTTGATATAAAGTATGTAGCTATAAAAAAAACAGTTTTATTCTTGAAAATCAAATGCTCTAATTAATTTTCCAGAAAAGAATAAAGAAAAGTCTGTAAAGCTTCTTTTTTTCTCAAATATAATTAGTATAAGAGAAATACTACAAATTACGCCAACTCTAATTCCATATTAGATTTGCGAAATACAAACATTTCATTTATTTTTTGATTTCTTTTCAAAGGGAATGGTCGTATTCTGGCTAGCTAACAGCAATAATCCCACAAGCAAGGCCTCCACACTGTGATAAAAGGGACGTAGAGCATTGTGCTTCTGCAAACTTAGATCAGCTCTTACTTCTTATTTCTTCATTTGCCCTAATGGGCATCAGAGCCGGCGGGGTCCGGCCATGTTCGATGGCTTTCGGAGCTGATCAACTCCACGACCCCAAAAACCCTAGGAACGAGATCATGTTACTGAGCTTCTTCAACTGGTGCTACGCTTCGGTCGGAGTGTCGGTCACGGTTTCGGTGACAATCATAGTTAAAATCTAGATAAGTTCGGTTGGATCGTGGGGTTCGTAGTTCCGGTCGGACTGATGTTTTTTTCGACCGTCAGATCTTCGCTTTATGTTAAGGTGAAGGTGGACAAGAACTTGTTTGTTGGGTTTGGTCGTGTGGTTTCGGCTGCTTGGAAGAACAGGAACTTGTCTCTGCCGGGGGAGGATTTTGAAGGATGGTAATGCCTCAAAGGTTCCAAGCTTGTCAAACGGACCGATGAACTAAGGTATGGCCATGCATAATCTTGTAAAACAAACCATTACAAAAAAAAAAAAAAAAGTTTTACTTGGCCACGAACCTTATAATGACATGGTCTCCATTTTTCAATTTAGTGGAAGCACTGTCATTTCCCAAACAAAACCTCACTACTTAAAACTTTAAAGCGATATTAATTGGTTAATGATGTTTATCATCTTAACAAATCTATTCCAAATCCATCTATGTTTGTCATTTAAAAATATTACCACTTTCTCAAGATTATCACCTTTAAATAAGTCTGAATTGACGTGTCAGAACCAAATAATTAATAAATGGGCAATACTAGTTGTCCTTATGAGGCTAAATTCCCATTCTCTCACAAAAGGTGGGTCCCACGGGTGGAGACATACTAATCCCATGGGGCTATACAGCATTTTTGGTAATATTAGTGACAACATTGCTCTTAATATATTTTTCAACAAGATATTATGCATTTATCAGGTTCCTAAACAAGGCCTGCATAATCAGAAACCCCGAGAAGGACTTGACTTCAGAAGGACTCTCATCACAGCCGTGGAGTCTATGCACTGTCAAGCAAGTGGAAGAGCTAAAATCCCTCCTCAAAATCCTCCCCATATGGTCCACAGGCATCTTCATAGCAGCAACCATATCCCAACATTCCCTTTACTTGATCCAAGCAAACGCCACAAACCGTCACGTCACACCCCAGTTCCAAATCCCGGCGGGCTCCTTCGTCGTCTTCACGATCCTCACCATGATCCTCACCATTGCCGTCTATGATAGGGCCATCGACCCGATTCTCTCCCGCCACACGAGGCAGCCCCGTGGGCTCACCTTCAAGCAGAGGATGGGAATAGGCCTAGCAATCTCTTGCTTGGCCACAACAGTTGCAGCACTAGTGGAGAGTAAGAGAAGAAAACAAGGGATCAATGGAGAAATTATGTCTGCAGGTGAGATATTTATAAAAATGACTTGATAAAAAAGCCTTATCAGTAAAATAACTTTTCAAAAATTTTAACTATAATAGAATGGTTTTGTAACAATCCCATAAGACCAATTTTTTACAATGCGTGACCGACCGAGTGATAATTCAATGTAAAAATTGAAAAGATCATAATGTGAGAGGTTTAAGATATAGTAGTATTTAATTTTAGTTGCATTGTAGTTTATTAGATTGCTTTATCTTGTTATCAATTTGCCGTTTGTCTTGGTGGTTATTTTATTATCATTTTGAGAATTGAACACAAAGCAATTCAGTTTCCTCTTGTGGGGTTCCTTTAGTAGATTCGAAATTTCATGTCCCGTCTTCCTTTAAAATAGGCCAGTTAAATTCCATCTTTTTCATTTCGCTGCATCAGATCATTTTGCTGATTTTACTTTATAGGATAGTCATCTTAGCAAATTCGTCTCCGCAGGTTGGCTAGTGCCCTCAGTATTGCTCGACTGGATTGGCCGAGGCTTTCAATGCAATTGGACAGATTGAGTTTTTCTATTCTCAGCTTCCCAAGAACATGTCAAGCATTGCCGTGGCTTTGTTAATTTGCGCTTGGGATGGGCATGGGGAACTTGGTTGGGGCTGTGATTGTGAGGGCTGTGAATGGGGTTAGTGAGAGAAGTGGGGGAGTTAACTGGCTTTCAAATGATCCTAACAAGGGTAATTATGATTGCTACTATTGGGTTTTGACGTTTTTGGGTGTGGTCAATTTGTTGTGCTATTTTTTGTGTAGTTGGTTTTATGGGTCTTGTGAGGAGAGGAAGATTTGGAATGATGAGGGAGAGAGTTTGGAGGAAGAATATTTGGGAAAGGCTGAGGAGGGAAATAAAGAAGAAGATAATTTGGGCAAGTCTAAGGATCAGTCTATGATCATCAATTCAGTAGTATCTTCGCTGCCTAAAAGATTTGCAATTATGTTTTTACAAGGATATTATTATATGACGTTTTTCTTGAGCTTAAGATACAACTTACAAGTACCTTAAGATATATGACGTTTTTTTTTTTTCTTTTTCTTTTTCAACCAAAGCAATATTGACGACTAGTGCTTTTTTGGTACATTGATTGGCAACAAAAATTTTTAATCACCAGATGGTCGTTACAGTTTGGACCTGGGAAGTTTTGTTGCAATTCTGAATTTTGCAGGTAGCAACAAAATAGTCTTTTTACATGTCGGTGTAATATGTAGTCATATCAAATACTCTAGGAAATTAATGGATTCCAGGAATCATTCCATCCATGCCGTTACTATGTTTTTGAATGCACATATATATATATATATATATATATATGAGAATGTGTCATGTGTGTGATTCTCTAGGTTTTTTTTTATTATACACAATTATATATGAAATATTCTCTAGGTTGATTTCTACTTTCATTTCAAGTACCTTGAAACCATCCACAAGTATTCTCTCATCCATTACTATATATTAGCGACCAAAAAACAAAATATTGTACATTTAATTATTACTTTGTTATATATATATATATAGATAGTCCAACAAATTAGTTCTCTAGGTTTTTTTTTATTATACACAATTATATATGAAATATTCTCTAGGTTGATTTCTACTTTCATTTCAAGTACCTTGAAACCATCCACAAGTATTCTCTCATCCATTACTATATATTAGCGACCAAAAAACAAAATATTGTACATTTAATTATTACTTTGTTATATATATATATATAGATAGTCCAACAAATTAGAACCATATTCTGTATGATCGTTATATAGCTGATGATAAACCGAGAGCATTTTCAGAAAGTTATCATTTAATTATATGAGTTCTACATTTTCCTTCGTTTGGCCAAATATCGATTTAGAAGATTTTATAGTCAAATATACAAAAAGTTGCTGAGCATTTTCAAATCGATTTATTTGATCGTCCTCTCAATTATACTTCGATGAAGTGGAGCCAGAATTATGATTACATAACTTTACTGATGTTTTATATTAAATTAAATGCATGCGACCCTTTGGTATAATGGAGTCCAGGAATGATTCCATACCAATTACATTTCCTATATAATATATTTTTGTCCTTTCTATAGAATTATGTACCGAATACCTAACCGTGACTTTGCTATAAGCATATATATGACCCTTTGGTATAATGGAGTCCAGGAATGATTCCATACCAATTACATTTCCTATATAATATATTTTTGTCCTTTCTATAGAATTATGTACCGAATACCTAACCGTGACTTTGCTATAAGCATATAT
>NW_010362540.1:88437-93237 GCF_000414095.1 Morus notabilis
ATACATAAACGTGTCTTTGTTATATACATATATATATATATATATATATATATATATATATATATATATATATAGATCTGCATAAATTTCTTTCTTTTGATCAAACTTTTTTTTTAAAAAGGAAAGTTTATTGTCCTTAAGAAAAATGCGTAAATGAGATAGCATGCAATTCATGGGGTAATTACTTTATAAGTACTATGAAACAGGAAAAGTTAAATCTTTTTGACAATGGTCGTTTATATTACTTTAGTGGCCATACATAGTGCACCAAAAATTTCCCTCATGAACTCGTATCGTATATATTGGTATGTAATTAATTTGTCAATAAATAGCGTTAGTCTTTTAGGAAAGCACTATAACTTAACAGCAAAGCAAATTTTTCGGCATGCAACATTGTTTCCTACCCAGAAACATGATTACAAACCCCATCCCCAGCCAACCTTAGCAAACAAGCAACATATAACGTCTAAAATGGGTCCCTAAATTGCAAATGAGTTTTTTTTTTTTTAAATTAGCGTTAATTAGTCTTGAAAAGGCTGGGACATACCACTATTTTAAAAAAAAAAAAAAATGCCAATTATTGTGAATATTTTAGTTTATGCAATATTACAAATCTAGAAAGGTGGAAGTAGAAATTGACTTGATTAAGCGAGGGACCAAATTTGCTTTTTCTTTTCTTTTTGACGGTAAAAAAATCTAGTAAGGACGACCAACAATAAATTACTCTTTTAATTGAACGCTATCAAAGAGATTTTTTGAATGCTGACAAGAATTTTCGTTGAAAGTCTAATTGTCATATTTTAATCCTCGATCGATGAGTAGCATCTTAGCCCTATCGAATGTACTAGCGATAAATATATATGGGATAGACACATTAAAGCAAGTACTAGGGTAATAGGACATTTTAGACCTCTCAAATTAGACCATCAAGCATTCGAATTTCTAACCACAGACCCACCATAATAGTCTATTACCGCTAGGTCACCCAACTCGTGATGATCAGGAGGAATTGTTTGTATCTTCATTTTGCGTACCTAGAAACCATCCACAATTCTCTCGTCCGCTTGTGATCAAAGAAAAAGAACCGAAATGTAGATACTAATTCCACTGTTTGAGTCCAACTTATAGAATCGCATATTCTATATTGTTATATAACTGATGATAAATTCTATGCAACTATACGATACAACTGTACGTCACCCGATACCATATTGGCATATCCACTTATACAAACAACAATATTAAAAACAAAAGCCTAAATGAGCCTAAGACTACTGTATTGAAGCCCGTCTCTATCACATCGTGCAAATCCAAAGAATGGAGAAATTTTAAAGAAATAAGGAAGGGTGATCTGGTCTTTGTAATTTGTGTATATAAACAAATAATATGATTCGTGTATTAATGATATAATCCCTTCCTCTTTAACTCTGCTCCTCTGAGAAAATATTCCCAGCGCAGAGGAAAATATGGGGGCTTCTTCGGAAATAGAGGAAACTACGCAACAAGAAGTTGTAACCAAGAAGAAGGGTGGCCTTAGAACAATACCATTTATCATAGGTTTATTATCTTTAAATATCCACATTAATCCTCGTTGTATCTCGTAATTTACTTTCCTACTTACATGAAAAAGTATAATGAATTTTATTTCATTTATTTATATGTCTAACAAAAGTAGTAATTTATTAAGTGAATTTGTTCATTTGGTGCAGCAAACGAGACATTTGAAAAGGTGGCGAGCTATGGGCTACTGGCTAACATGATGGTTTACTTGATCGAACAATATCATGTCAGCAACATCACCGGAGCTAGTATTTTGTTCCTGTGGGTTGCCCTAACAAATCTCACCCCCATCATAGGCGCTTTTCTATCTGATTCGTTCTTGGGTCGGTTTCGTGTGATCGTAATTGGAACGCTCATTTCTCTAACCGTAAGCAAAATTGTCTGAACCTTCTTGTAATTGATCACTCATTTACAAATTAAAATGTAGGTGCGCCATCGTAAATAGAAAAGACTTATTGATAATACGTGTTTATGAATGTCCACATTATATTATGAACTATGTCCAATAAATTTAATAAAACATATTCTAATACAAATGATCTGACGGTAATTTGATCATAATTCCTTGTTATTATGTCTCCCAGGGAATGATAGTATTGCTGTTAACAGCAATAATTCCAGACGCAAGGCCTCCTGAGTGTGACATAAAAGCAAGACAAAAATGCGTTTCTTCAGAGCTAAACCAACGATTACTACTCTATTTCTCATTTGCTTTGATGAGCATCGGAGCTGGTGGGATCAGGCCATGTTCCATGGCTTTTGGAGCTGATCAAGTGAACAGACCCGAAAACCCGAATAACGAGCGGGTCTTGCAGATCTTCTTCAACTGGTACTATGCTTCAGTTGGAATCTCCTTGATGATTGCAGTGACAGTCATAGTTTATCTTCAGGACAATGTTGGTTGGGTTCCTGGCTTTGGAGTTCCTCTAGGACTTATGTTGTTTTCAACTGTTATGTTTTTCTTGGGCTCTTCCTTTTATATTAAGGTAAAGGGAAACAAGAACTTGTTTTCTGGGATAGCTCATGTGGTTGCAGCTTCTTGGAAGAACAGACAC
The DNA here is from genome assembly GCF_000414095.1 of Morus notabilis. Lineage (NCBI taxonomy): Eukaryota > Viridiplantae > Streptophyta > Magnoliopsida > Rosales > Moraceae > Morus > Morus notabilis. The sequence goes on from NW_010362540.1 coordinate 91,053, forward strand.
TTGCCCATGCCACCAAAGAGCTTTGATGGATGGTATTATCACAAAGGTTCCAAACTTGTGTGCCCAACAGAAAAATTGAGGTACAAAACTAATATGTTCTTGTTAAAATAACTCAATTAGAATTTTTCTTAGAAAAGCTTAGTTTGCTTATTAATTATTTAGAATCAATATATTGGTATTGACGACCACAGCTTCTTCCCCCCCCTGTCCCTTGTCGCACATCCAAAAATACATTTATAATTGAACAAAAAAAGTAATCAATTATGATGTTGAGTTCTTTACCATCAAATATTAAATTGATTAATCTTATCATTTGATAATATATGATAAGGTAAAACCCAGCAAATATCTCTACATACAGATAAATGAGAATCGCCTTTTCTGGTTACCGAGTTTTTTTTTTCCCCTTTTACATTTTTTTTTTTTTTTGGTTGTTTGTTGTTTTCTTTTTTCTAACCTTTCTTTTTGTTTTTATTTTTTTCTATCTTCTTATCTTATAGTTTTTTTGGTCCTCATACTTTTTTTCCTTTCTCTATTTTTTTTTTCTTATTTTGTAATTGCCCTCCCATATTTTAATATTTCTATCTTTTATGTTTCTTTCTTTTCACTTATTTATTTAATTTTTACTTCTGCCATAATATCTTGTATATTCTTTTTTTTTCTTTCTTTCTTCTTTATTTTTTTCCTTTTTTTAACAATATATACAAGTGTTATCTTAAAAAATGTCACGCGCGTTTTGCGCACGTAGTAGTGATTAGTATATTTTATAATATGTGAATAAAGAAAAAACACCTTTATTCAACCTTTGGTTACATCAAATTGTCTCACAATGAGCACTAAATAATTAATGGAACTTACAGAACAACTTGATCAACCCCGTTAAGGTTGAATATATATTATACTTGAAAATATAGCAATTTTATAGAATATTTGAAGAATAAGTTATGACACAATTACATAATGATTTTCATATGTAATGCTATAAAATTATAAATAGCGAATTATTTCAACATAATAGTAAGATTATTATGCCATAGACGATACTCCAATTTTGGAAAGATAACAATAATGATGCTAAGTGGGCGTTTAGTTTATAAATTTAGAATCATGATTCAGAACTATTTTCGTTTTACGTGTATTTTTTATGAAAAAAAAATACTATAAAAATAAATACAGAAAACAAACGTAGACTAAATGTGTGTTGCATATTACATGCAAAATCAGGTTCCTAAACAAAGCATGCATAATGAAGAGGCCTTCAAAGGACTTAACCCCAGAAGGGCTGGCAATGGACCCATGGAGCCTATGCACCGTGAGGCAAGTAGAAGAGCTGAAAGCCCTTATCAAAGTCCTCCCCATCTGGTCCACCGGCATCGTCATCGCCGCCACCGTCAGCCAGCATTCGATCACGCTAACGCAGGCCCTCGCCATGGACAAGCACCTCACCCCGCAATTCGAAATCCCGGCAGGCTCATTCTCAGTCTTCACACTCCTCACCCTAACCCTCTGGGTGGCCATCTACGACCGAGGCGTGGTCCCACTCATGTCACGGTTCACCAAGCACCCAAACGGCCTCAGCTTCAAACAACGAATCGGAATTGGTCTAGCCATCTCTTGCGTGGCGACTTCCGTCGCGGCGATCGTCGAGAGAAACCGGAGAGAACAGGCCGTTAGACATGGAGAAATCATGTCCGCAATGTGGTTAGTTCCGCAATATAGTCTAACTGGCTTGGCCGAGGCATTTAATGCAATTGGGCAAATAGAGTTTTACTATTCTCAGTTTCCGAAAAACTTGGCTAGTATTGCTGTGGCTCTTTTCACTCTCGGCATGGGATTTGGGAACTTGGTTGGTGCACTTATAGTGAAGATTGTGGGTGATTGTAGCACCAAAGGTGGGAGAGTGAGTTGGCTAGATAATGACCTAAACCGGGGTCGTTATGACTACTATTATTGGCTTCTCACTCTTGTGGGGTTCTTCAATTTTTTGTATTATTGTTTGTGTAGTTGGGCTTATGGGTCTTGTGAGGAAAGAAACATTTGGGATGATGAAGAAGGCGCGGAGAAAGGCAGAGAAATGGATCAAGATTTGCCCAAATCCAAGGAGTCACCAATATTTGTCTTGGCTGCTTGATTTACTATACTCTTTATTATTATTATTATTATTATTATTATTATTATTATTATT
>NW_010362541.1:0-1240 GCF_000414095.1 Morus notabilis
ATTCTCCCGGCTTCATACACAACATCTGAAGATTGTTCCAGTGGCTCCTTACCAGACGACTCCAACACACAACTGAATATGGTAGAACAACAAGCCTTGCCCCTCGCCCTACCTTTCCCTCTTCCTAACCCACCTCGCACTTCGCCTACTCCCACAACCACCTTGCCACCTCTACTACCCACCCCAATACCTAAACCCGTAACTTGCTCTTCGCCAGCTATCCCTTTGGCCTTACCCCCACCTGTCCAAGCCTCAGAAAACCCATTACCAACACCCTCGATCCGCACCTCACCTATTGTCACCCGTTCCCGAAACAACATCCACAAACCAATCACAAAACTTAGCCTCTCGGCCCAACTCGCCTCCGAAATTAAACCCACATGTGTAACTCAGGCCATCAAAGATGGCAGATGGCGACAGGCGATGTCCGAGGAGTTTGATGCCTTGGTTCGTAATGGCACTTGGGAATTGGTACCTCCCAATGGTGTGCAAAATATTGTGGGGTGCAAATGGATTTTTTGACTTAAGCGTTTACTTGATGGCTCTGTAGACAGGTACAAGGCTCGCTTAGTAGCAAAGGCGTTTCACCAACGACCATGAGTGGACTACCATGAGACGTTTAGTCCGGTTGTAAAGCCGACCACAGTTCGTCTCGTCCTCTCGCTTGCCGTCAGCCGAGGTTGGGACCTTCATCAGCTCGATGTCAATAATGCCTTTCTCCAAGGCACCCTCACTGAAGATGTCTTCATGATTCAGCCTCAAGGTTTTGTTGATGCCGACAACCCATAACATGTATGCAGATTGCGGAAGGCGATATACGGTCTCAAGCAAGCTCCTCGAGCTTGGTACAATGAACTTCGCCAGTTCCTTCTCGCAGCTCGCTTCTCGAACTCAATTGCTGATGCCTCCTTGTTCATTCTCAATGACAAAGGTATCACTATCATGTTACTTGTCTATGTTGACGACATCATCATCACAGGTAACAATGCGAGATCAGTTCAGGACTTCATCAAGGTCCTCGCTCGTCGTTTTTCGCTCAAAGACCTTGGCACACTTCAATACTTTCTTGGTGTTGAAGTTGTTCCTAGCCCTCAAGGTCTTCTCCTCTCGCAGCGACGATACATAGCCGACTTGTTGGCTCGAACAAAGATGACTGATGCTCGCCTTGTCGCAACTCCGCTTGTCACCTCACCCATCCTTACACTTCAGTCTGGTACGACTCTTACTGACCCAACTGAGT
>NW_010362542.1:0-1120 GCF_000414095.1 Morus notabilis
GGGAAGGGCGATAAATGTTGGTGTCATAACGGGGCCCATCAACCGTTAAGTTAACGAAGCTCTCTTCGTGATCTACGAATGGCACGGGTACGATGACAACTTTTGGTGTCGTAATGGGGCCCATCAGCCGTTAGATCGATGCTCTCTTCATGATCTACGACTGCCACGGGAACGGCGAAAAGTTTTGGTGTCGTAACGGGGCCCATAATCCGTCAGATCGAGGCTCTCCTCGCACTCTACAACCGCCACGGGAATGGCGACAACTTTTGATGTCGTAACGGGGCCCATCAGCCGTTAGATCGAACCTCTCGTCGCGATCTATAGCAGCCACGTTTTCAGCGAAAACTTTTGGTGACCGAACGGGGCCCATCGGGCGTTAGATCGAAGCTCTCTTCGCGCCCTACAACCGCCACGCGAACGATGACAACTTTTGGTGTTGAAATGGGGCCCATCAGCGGTTTCATCGAAGTTCTCTTCGTGATCTACAACTCCCACGGGAACGGCGAAACTTTTGGTGTCGTAACGGTGCCGATCAGCCGTTAGATCGAAGCTCTCATCGCGATCTACAAATGGTACGGGAACGGTCAAAACTTTTGGTGTCGTAATGAGGCCCACAACTCGTTAGATCAAAGCTCTCTTCGCCCTCTACAACCGCCACGAAACCGTGACAATTTTTTTCGTTGTAACGGATCCCATTAGCCGTTAGATCGAAGCTCTCTTCGCAATCTACAATGACCAAAGGAACGCTCAAAACTTTTGTTGTGTAACGGCGCCCATCAACTGATAGATCTATTCTCTGTTTGCCCTCTACACCCGCCACGAAACCGTGACATTTTTTTGTGTTGTAACGGAACCCATTAGCCGTTAGATCGAAGCTCGCTTCGCAATCGACAATGGCCAAAGGAACGCTCAAACCTTTTGTTGTGTACCGGCGCCCATCACCCGATAGATCTATTCTCTGTTTGCACTCTACAACCGCCACGGGAACGGCGACAACTTTTGGTGTCGTAACGGGGCCCATCAGCCGTTAGATTGAAGCTCTCATGACGATCAACGAATGGCACGGGAACAGTGAAAACTTTTGGTGTCATAACAAGGCCCACAATCCGTCAGATCAAAG
>NW_010362543.1:0-1528 GCF_000414095.1 Morus notabilis
AACGGTGACAACTTTTGGTGTCGTAATGGGGCCCCTCAGCCGTTAGATTAAAGGTCTCTTCGCGATCAACGAATGGCACGGAACGGTGACAACTTTTGGTGTCGTAACGGGGCCCATCAGCCGTTAGATCGAACCTCTCTTCGCGATCTACAGCTGCCACGTTTTCGGCAAAAACTTTTGGTGTCCTAACGGGGCCCATCGGGCGTTAGATCGAAGCTCTCTTCACGCCGTACAACCGCCACGGGAATGGCGACTACTTTTGGTGTTAAAATGGGGCCCATCAACGGTTTGATCGAAGCTCTCTTCGTGATCTACAACTGCCACGAGAAGGCGAAACTTTGGGTGTCGTAACGGGGCCATCAGCCATTAGATCGACTCTCTCATCGTGATCTACGAATGGCACGGGAACGGCGAAATCTTTTGGTGTCGTAACGAGGCCCACAATTTGTCAGATCAAAGCTCCCTTCCCCCTCTACAACCGACACGAAACCGTGACAATTTTTTGTTTCGTAACGGGCCCCATTAGCCGTTAGATCGAAGCTCTCTTCGCAATCTACAATGGCCAAAGGAACGCTCAAAACTTTTGTTGTGTAACGGCGCCTATCAGCCGATAAATCTAATCTCTGTTTGCGTTCGACAACTGCCACGAGAACGGCGACATCTATTGGTGTCGTAACGGGGCCCATCATCCGTCTTATCGAAGCTCTTTTCGGGCTGTACAACTGCCACGGGAATGGGGACAACCTTTGGTGTCGTAATGGGGCTGGCCCATCAGACATTATATCGAAGCTCTCTTCGCGCCCTACCCCCGCCATTGGAATGGCGACAACATTTGGTGTTGAAATGAGCCCCATCAGCCGTTAGATCGTACCTCTCTTCGCACTCTACAACCGCCCCGGGAAGGGCGACAAATTTTGGTGTCGTAACGGGGCCCATCAGCCGTTAGATCGAAGAAGCTCTCTTCGCAATCTACGAATGGCACGAGAACGATGAGAACTTTTGGTCTCGTAATGGGGCCCATCAGCCGTTAGATCGAAGAAGCTCTCTTCGCAATCTACGAATGGCACGAGAACGATGAGAACTTTTGGTCTCGTAATGGGGCCCATCAGCCGTTAGATCGAAGAAGCTCTCTTCGCAATCTACGAATGGCACGAGAACGATGAGAACTTTTGGTCTCGTAATGGGGCCCATCAGCCGTTAGATCGTCCCTCTCTTCGCACTCTACAACCGCCCCGGGAAGGGCGACAAATTTTGGTGTCGTAACGGGGCCCATCAGCCGTTAGATCAAAGCTCCGTTCACGCCCTACAATCGGCATGGGAACGGCAACAACTGTTGGCGTCATAACGGGGCCATAAGCCGTTAGATTGAAGCTCTCTCCGCGTTCTACCGCCGCCAGGGGAACGGTGACAACTTTTGGTGTCGTAACGGGGCCCCTTAGCCGTTAGATTCAAGCACTCTTCACGATCAACGAATGGCACGGAATGGTGACAACTTTTGGTGTCGTAATGGGGCCCATCAGCCGTTAGA
>NW_010362544.1:0-1589 GCF_000414095.1 Morus notabilis
CTCTTTAATTAATTAATTAATTCTATTATTTCAAATGTTTACTCCACTACCAACTTGGAATTGCACTCTCGTAATTATAGACATAAATTACTTCTAAACTGTAAAGTATCCATTTGATATAGTCATTGTATATAGATCAATTCTCCATAAATAAATCATAATTAGAGGTATGTGAAATCCGTTAACTACTCTAATTACATATTATCCTTACGTATCATTGATTCTCAAATGAATAGTGATTCATAAAATAAATTCATGAACCAGAGTGCTCCAAATAATCCAAGGACTGAATCAAAACTGCAAGGAAATTATTTTTCTACTTCTTTCTCAAGAAGGAATGGATTCCATCCCGTATAATAACATTCCTGGCTACCCACTTCATCATGTCTCCAAAATACAAGGAATACGATTAAAGATCTCAGAATCAGTATCTAGTAAATCAAAAGACACAAATCCATAAATAGGAGTCTGCTAAGAACTCAAGATTAAGATTGTTCTATATATGACCATTGATAGACTCAATTAGAATTTCTATATTTAGCAAAAATTATCAAAAACTCATATTGTGTCTGTGTCCTTGTTCCACATAATCACACTATGCGAAATACACTCATTCAATATCTCCTCATATTAACAGTGTGGATAACACTGTTCCATTCTAAATAGAAATGACATGTATTAGTAATGTTTTAATTAAATATTCTGAACTTTAATTAAATTCCTCACGAATATCGTCTTGATTATTATTCTCAAACATTATTATCTCGCATATAACACTTATATACAATGTTTAAGGTCACATAAATAATCATGAAATTTTTATTGATATTCATAAAATATTCATAAATATATAAACATAAAATAATGAATAAACTCTTTTATCAAATAAATAATAAATATCTTATTACATCTCATACTTCTAAGACATCACTCCCAATACTAAGGAGTAAAATTTTGATATGTATATTTTTAATGTTGGATGTGTAAAGAGTATTTTTTTTAAAAATATTATTTTCTTTTAACGTAAATTTATTAATATATATTTTAGTAATATTAAAAAATAGTATGCAAAAAGTAGAAAATAGGGTGTCAATAGACGCACCCAATCTAAATTTACACTAAATTAACCTTTCAAAAATGTCTCGGATTAAAAAGGGAAATAAAACCCTAAAATTTACTTTGGTTCTCTCTCCATGCACTCTCTCCCCTTCTCTCACTTTCTCTTCTCAGCTCTGGCTCAAGCTTTCTCTCTCCTCACTCTATTCATCTCTCTCTCATCGCATCCAGAAATCTAGTGTAGCTAGAGAATCTAATAGTGGTTTCGTAACATCTTACATAATTTCTCTGTCGTATTCATATTATTCTATTCATCACACTCTCTTTACTTTCTCACCTCCATTTCCTTTTTCTTCTTTCTTTATCTTTTCCTTCTTCTTTCTTCAAAAATAAATGCATATATTCTTTCTTTTTTCCCCCATTATTTAGCTTTATTTATCCGTCAATATTTAAGGAACTAACGGTGAGATAGGCCACACACATTTTAAATCAATAATTTACAAGCATAATAATAGAATTTTTTTTTTTTTTTT
>NW_010362545.1:0-1233 GCF_000414095.1 Morus notabilis
CTACAATCGCCACGAAACCGTGACAATTTTTTGTATCGTAACGGGCCCCGTTTCGACACCAGACATTGTCGCCATTCTAGTGGCGGTGGTAGAGCACGAGGAGAGCTTCGATGTAACCTCTGATGGGCCGGCCCCGTTACGACACCAAAAGTTGTCGCTAAATTCATGGTGGTTGTAGAGGGGGAAGAGAGCTTTGATCTGACGGATTATGGGACCCATTACGACATAAAAAGTTGTCGCTATTCCTGTGCCAGTTGTAGATTGCGAAGAGAGCTTCGATCTAACGGCTGATGGTGCCCATTACGACACCAAAATTTGTCGGCCATCCCGTGGCGATTTTAGAGCGCGAAGAGAGCTTCTCTCTAACGGCTGATGGTCCTCATTTCAACACCAAACGTTGTTGCCATTCTGGTGGCGGTGGTAGGGCGCGAAGAGAGCTTCGATATAACCTCTGATGGGCCGGCCCCATTACGACACAAAAAGTTTTCGCTAAATTCGTGGCGGTTGTAGAGGGCGAAGAGAGCTTTGATCTGACGGATTATGGGACCCATTACGACATAAAAAGTTGTCGCTATTCCTGTGCCAGTTGTAGATTGCGAAGAGAGCTTCGATCTAACGGCTGATGGTGCCCGTTACGACACCAAAATTTGTCGCCCCTCCCGGGGCAGTTGTAGAGCGCAAAGAGAGCTTCTCTCTAACGGCTGGTGGGCCTCATTTCAAAACCAAACGTTGTTGCCATTCTGGTGGCTGTGGTAGGGCGTGAAGAGAGCTTCGATATAACCTCTGATGGGCCGGGTCCATTACGAGACAAAAAGTTGTCGCTAAATTCGTGGCGGTTGTAGAGGGCGAAGAGAGCTTTGATCTGACGGATTATGGGACCTGTTACGACATAAAAAATTGTCACCGTTCCTGTGCTAGTTGTAGATCACGGAGAGAGCTTCAATCTAACGGCTGATGCTGCCCGTTACGACACCAAAATTTGTCGCCCATCCCGGGCCCGTTGTAGAGTGCGAAGAGAGCTTCTATCTAACGGCTGATGGGCCTCGTTTCAACACCAAACGTTGTCGCCATTCCAGTGGCGGTGGTAGGGCGCGAAGAGAGCTTCGATATCACGTCTGAAGGGCCGGCCCCGTTACGACACCAAAGGTTGTCCCCGTTCCTGTGGCAGTTGTAGAGCACGAAGAGAGCTTTGATATGACGGATGATGGGCCCCATTACGACACCAAAAGATGT
>NW_010362546.1:0-215 GCF_000414095.1 Morus notabilis
TCTATCGGTTGATGGGCACCGTTACACACCAAAAGTTTTAAGCGTTCCTCTAGCCATTGCAGATTTTGAAGAGAGCTTCGATCTAACGGCTAATGGGGCCCGTTACGACACAAAAAATTGTTACGGTTTCATGGCGGTTGTCATGGGCGAAGAGAGCTTTGATCTTACGGATTGTGGGCCTCGTTACGACACCAGAAGTTTTCACCGTTCCCGTG
>NW_010362547.1:0-16192 GCF_000414095.1 Morus notabilis
GCGAGACATTCTGACTGGTTAGGAATGAAGTTAGGTTTGAAATATCAAGGTGTGTATTTGCTCTTAAAACTGAAAGGTGATTTTCCAATCTGTGAGCATTGTCATTGTTTTCATGTACTTCTTAAACATATACTTGTGCTTGTTCAGGCTGAATGAAAGGTGATGCGTTTCTGTGCATGAGGAATAGTTTATATAAATCTAAAAAAATGCATTTGATTCTTGGGTGTTGTTCAGTGGTCTAACTTTGAAATTGGGCATGAAGTATTTGTACAGATCTCTGAGTTCATTTCTGTTAGATCAATCAATAACTCCTGCGGATGTTTGCACAAACTAATAAAACTCTTTGTTGTCATCACAATTTCGTATTCTCTATGTCATCACTTACCTGATCAGTGTGCAGATTTTTCGGCCATTCAGCTGGTTGCACTTAAGGAAAGCTTTAATTTTCAAATTTTATAAAAGGGAATCAAAACCCTAATCTCCTCACTTTCCCGATCATTCTCTCTCTCTCTCGGAGTTCTCTCATGCCTTAACTCTCTCTTTCTCAAGAAATCTCTTCTCTTTGTTCTCAATCGCAGGTTCTTAATGGCTCCTAAGGGATCGAAGAAGACCCCCGTCTCTGCTACATTTGCTGCTGGTGGTTCAATTAATTCCAAGGCGAACCCAACTGAGCAAGAAGTCGCGAGCACCATGGTCGGACTTGTGGAGACCGAAATAGCAACAATCGCTGGTGCTGAGATTGATAAAGTGACACCAGTCAAAGGGAAAGGTTCCAAAACTTCTGGGTTCAAGAAACCTAAATCCGGTGAAGGGAAAAAGTTGAATAGGAACATGAAGCCCAAGAAGGAGGTAGCTAATTCTGAATTCAAAGAAGAAATCCTGGAGTTAGCGTTGAAAAGTGGTAAAGTGGTTCTGAAACCCTTTGATTTTTATCTGTATTTGAGGGAAAAATCAGTGAAAGGACTCTGTTGCCTGAAATTGTTGTGAAAGTTGATGACTTTGAGGAATATGGGTTAGGTGATTTACTGGAGAAATAAAGTTGGGAGAAAACTGTAAACCTAAACCTAAATCCAAACCCATCTCTTAATTTGGTGAGAAAGTTCTATAACAACATGACCCAGAATATAGCCGACCCCATGAACGCTGGCCTAATTCACTCGCGAATTTGAGTTGAGATGTGACATTTTTTTAGAGTTTTTAACTGTAATAAAAAAGTTAGATGTGACATTTTCTAATAATTTTAAAATGTAAAAATTTAAAATTAAAAACTCAAATCGGTGAAATGAATAAGTCGGGGGTTCTTGATATTTCTGGTGAAAGAATTAATCGTTTCTTGGGAATTAGACGAATTTGAGTTGAGATGTGACATTTTTTTAGAGTTTTTAACTGTAATAAAAAAGTTAGATGTGACATTTTTTAATAACTTTAAAATGTAAAAATTTAAAATTAAAAACTCAAATCGGTGAAATGAACAAGTCGGGGTTCTTGATATTTCTGGTGAAAGAATTAATCGTTTCTTGGGAATTAGTAATGCTGGACCGTTCCACAGTCTAGACAGTGCACCCAGTCGTAACACTGTTGCAACAGAACTTATTGGCAAAAACTATCCTTGGCCTAAAAAGTCGTTTTCCAAAGCCTATTTGTATCCTAAGTATAAGTTGATTCACAAGATCACCATGAATAATTGGGACCCTGTCAATCATGCTCTATTATTTCTTGGGAAAGAGCCAAATTTATGTATTGGGTTGGAACCGGTGTGAAGATAAATTTGGGGGATTTCATCTCTCAAAGAATTATCACTGAAGGAACCAGGAAAGGAGTTGACAAGAGGATTCTGCCATTCCCCTGTCTGATTCATAGCATGGCCATTGATCAAGGTATTCCTATTCGGAGCTATGAGGGTCGAGTCTTGATCGGTCCTACTTTGTCCTCTGCAAATCTCAAAACTTTAGAATTTGAAGTAACAACATCTACTTAGGGTGAGACATCTGAACTACCACCTGTACCTGCTATTGATCTAGCACTGTTCAAACAGTTGATGCAGAAAGTTGATCTTCTGCATACCTAATATCAGAAGTAGCAGAAAGAAGATACAAAATATCAGAAGGAACTTCTTGATGCGTTGAGATGCATGGATCAAGTCAACCAACAGCTCCTGAATACCATTAATGGTAATCTCTCTCAACTTGTTTCTGAATTGCACAGGTTAAGGAATTTAATGCTGCTTTGAAGGAGTCTGTGGATCTCATGCACACTGTTGTGATCAACTACCTGAATGCAAAGGCTAGTACTCCGACTCCGCAGCAATCAACAGGTCCATCAAAGAAGCAGGAATCATCCTCAGAAGAGGAATTGTCAAGTGAAGGAGAGTTCTGAGTCTGAGGATAAGGAAGAAGAAACTTCTGAAAAATCTTCAGAAAAGAAGGAAGAAGTTCCTCAGTCTCCACAGACCCAGCCTGCTAAAGAGAAACAAGAAGAAGATGAGAGTTCGAGTTCTGAAGAGGAAGAAACTGAATCTGGTTTAGACGAGGTAAGAAAGTTTGCTCTTGTCAAGACAGGTACAACATCTCCAGCAGCTGCCCCAACAGAAGGACCTTCTCAAGCAAATGTTCCAACAGTGACTCCTTCTACTCCAGCCACTGCAAAGAAAGGATATAAGGGCACAACTGTTTCACCAACTCGGAAGTCCACTCGCAAGAAATGATCACTTTTCCTTATCTTATGCCTTCGTTCACTTTGATGCTTTCGTAGCTTTATTTGAGACTTCTAGCATTTTCATTTGGGTCTGTACTTAATATTCTTCGACATGGTTTATTATTTTTAGACATGTTTTTCTGCATACTTTGACCTCCTTGGATCAAAAAGGGGGAGAAATTAATGGGGAGTAATTTCAGATGAAAATTTTGGGGGAGTAATTTTTGTTATGAAAGGGGAAGAAATTATTGTGTTGTCCATTAAGCATGGATGATAACTTTTTGGGACTAACACTTTGTCATTGCAGGTTTTTTATGAATTAAATGCTTTTGATACCAACGATGCCAAAAGAGGAGATTGTGGCACAAATCTTCCTATGTGGTATTTGTGATTGACATGGGATTTGTGTATTTTTATTGTTATCCTTGTATCAAATCAATTCAATAATGCGTTGCTCTTTTTATATTCCTTATTTTGTTGATTGATTTTCCCATGATTTGTTTTTATAAATAGCTCAATTTGATTGGATACTTGCAGATTTTATTGGCTGTCAACACAGGTTGATTTTTGGGCTTTGGATTATTTGCAAGATAAGTTTGTCGTTTTTATAAAATGATATTTTTGATTTGCTGATCACAAATTTATCTCATCTATTTTTGCCTAACTTTTGCGATTTCGGTATTTGTGTTTTTGATCCTTGTGCATAATTGAGTCTAGGTTCATTAAGGATCACTTCATTCTTTGATTGCGTTTATCTGGACATTTCGTTCAGGATTTTTTTTTTATCAATTCGGATTATGATTGAATCCACTTTTGTTAATAAATCACGAGTTGTCTGTCCAGTTTGTTTTGACAGTTACAGGATCGAATATTTTGTTCACACAGTAACAGCTGGATTCAATGAAGTAATTCAATCAAGAAGATCGTAATCATATCTCAACCCTGATCAAGTGGAGAGAGTATACACCTCTCTCATATCCGGGATCATTATTTAGGGAGGTCATCTTGAGACCTTCATATGTAGAGAGCACGAATTAGAAATTTGAGCGTTCATTTTTGTGAGAAGAAAAATTGAGTGTTCTCATGTGTGCTTAATTGTGAGAGAAAATCAGAGCTTATCACAGGCTTCCTTTCGTATTTTTAAAACCTTGTAGTTTGCGGACTTTGAATAGATAGGAGTAGGTCCAAGGGGGAAGCCGAAGACTGATCGTGTTGCTTGGAGTAGGTTAGGAGGGTTGAAGGTGAGCAGGATACTCGGAATAAGGCGAGGAGTTGAAGACGAGTCTAGAAGGAATCACTACAAGTTAGGAGTTGGTTTATATTCAAGAGGTTTCTTGCAAAGCCAAGCTCTGTAGCTGTTTTGGTGTTATTGGATTCATTCTTTGTGCTGTTGACACATGTGGTTTTTTTCTTAAAGGGTTTTTGGCCATGTTAAATAATCATATTGACGTGTCTTTATTATTCCGCATTTTCTTTCATGCATAAATTTTAGTTTATGTTTTAACAGGATTGAAGTATCCGTTCTGTGGGTACAAAACGTTGATTGTTAGTCCGTGTGGTCTAACAACAACAACAACAATAATAATAACAATAACAATAAGCCTAAAAAATGACGATAGCTTAAACTGACTAGACATGAAGTTTTAAAATACTAAAAGAGCACCCCTATTTATTCCAATGGAGTTATAATCTCACTACATAAAAGGTAGGTCTCACTAGGTGAGTAGGTAGGACCTATCTTTTTGTGAATAATAAGGATAAATCTCCACCGGGATGAATATATCTATTCATCATGAAAAAAGAGATATACTCTTTAGATGTATAGGTCTGAATTTTTATCTCTTATTCTTATTTAATATCTTTTTTAATTAAATAATTTTAATCAAAAAAATATCAATAAAAAAATAATGAATAAAAATTAAAAGTTATGCAATCTAAGGTCCTGTTCATTTCGCTTATTCGAGTTTAGAATTTGAGTTTTGCTACAGTAAAAAGCTCTCACAAACAATCACATCTAACTTTTTTACTACAGTAAAAAGCTCTCACATAAAATCACATCTCAACTCGAATTAAAAACTCGAATCAGCGAACTAAACGGGCCCTAAATTCATCAATTTTTCTTCATCATTTTTCATAGACCCAGACTCGACCACTCATATTGTTTTACGCATAACTAGGTGACACTAAAAATTCAAATATAACCCTGTATGGGTCATATTTATGAATTTTTGGACAAGCGTGCATGCACACATTATCCATCTTTGTTTTCGTTTTCTTTTATAACCCGTTCGGTTCGTTAATTCGAGTTTTTAATTCAAATTGAGATGTGATGTTATGTGAAAACTTTTTATTGTAACAAAAAAATTAAATGTGACTATTTTTAAGAACTTTTTACTGTAATAAAACTTGAATCAGCGAAAAAAATGGGACCTTAATTTTTTTTTTTTTTTGGTTTTTAAGAACTTTTTACTGTAATAAAACTTAAATCAGCGAAAAAAACGGGACCTTAATTTTTTTTTTTTTGCCATTAGGCTCTTATGGAGAAACAATCAACTTGGTAATTTTTTTTTGAGTAATTTACATAAATAATCCCTAATATTTTTAAAAGGTGAGAGTTTTTCATAATCTCTTTTTATAATAAAATTATCTTTAATTTTTTTTTAAAAGTGACAGTTTAACCATTTTCATTAAATTTTTAACAGATGCTCGTATATGAACATCACGTCCCTTATTTTTTTTAATTAAAAGACAAAAATACCATCAAAACCTCACACCCATGGCCTTCTTCTTCCTCTTTTTAAAAAGTGAGAGTTTTTCATAATCTCTTTTTATAATAAAATTATCTTTAATTTTTTTTAAAAGTGACAGTTTAACCATTTTCATTAAATTTTTAACAGATGCTCGTATATGAACATCACGTCCCTTATTTTTTTTAATTAAAAGACAAAAATACCATCAAAACCTCACACCCATGGCCTTCTTCTTCCTCCTCTCCACCTACGGCGAGCCCCATTCCCTCTGCTCTCTCCGCTCCTCTTTCTCTGCTATCTGCTCTCTCCTCTCTCTCTCATCTCTCGCGCAGAAGCAACCCAGTAGCCAATTGCGCATCCCCGCTCGCCGCTCGTCTTCGCGAATCGCCCTCGTCTGCTTTCCGGCAAACACCTGGGCTACAACTTCACCAGCCTCTCGTGGGCCTTGTACGGTGACCACTGGCGAAACCTCCGCCGCATATCCAGCCTCGAGATCCTCTCTCCCACCGCCTTCAGATGCTGTCCCACATACGCGCCGACGAGGCCCGTTCCCTCTCCGATCTTTCAAAGCCGGTCTCTTCTTAGTACTAATCTCGCCGGAATCTTCGGAGCTCCGGTCACCGCATTGGGAGTGATCCACAATGGAAGCCTCAGGGCCGTTGATTTCGCCACCAACAATATTAATATCATCAGGATTGTCGTTTTTGTTGTGTGGGTTATTATAAGAACTACTGCACAAAAGCACATAAAGAGTGTTGGTGAAAGACTTCAAGATCTTAGTGGCTGGATCTTTAATTTAATGTTGGGCTTATATATAAATAATTATGTGTTGCGTACTATCATATAAAATTAAGCTTAATTAAAAGTGATCTATTAATATTTAGGTATTTTAGGCTTTAATGTATTTAATAGGGTGTGGACCTTTAATGTGTAGAGACTTAAGGGTAATTTCTATTTTTATGATGGACTAAAATAGAAATACCAAAAGATAACAAGAAAGTTATCAATAAATGACAGTTATGGTTCCCAGATTACACGTATCATTTCATTCATTCTGACATCCCATCATCAGAAAGAGTACAGAGAGAAAGTTAAAGGATTCTCTAGGAAAACGTGTTGATCTGGAAGACAAACTGCACGACTCTAGAGAGAAATCAAGCAATATGGATTCAGGTACACGTCCGCTTACAGATTTATTAATTCTTGATGATCTAACATGAATGTTCTTAGCTTTTGGGTGGCGGTTTTCACCAAATCTTTGATTTCTAACAAGTGGTATCAGAGCCTCTTCATGTTGAATCATTAAGAATCGAATTTATTATCGATCTATCGTGATATGTTTGGTGTTCTTGAATTTAACAATTTCAAGTTTGGAGTTGTTGGATTTTGAGAACAATTTTAGACAATTTCAGATATAATATTAGAGAAATTTTTTTTTTGGGTATTTGCTCTTTAGCCAGCGGTAGCCTCTGCCGCTACCGGCTTTGTGGATAAAGGGCGGCTTTTGGCCGCGCCGGCAAGAGACAGCTGCGGCAGTAAGGAGAAAGCGGCAGCCATGGCTGCCGCATAAGGGAATTAAAAAAAAAAAAAAAAATTCTAGATATTGAGCCGGCGGCCGTCCTTGCTGCCGCCGGCGTCTGGGTATTCCGGCGCAACTCTTGGGTTGCCGAAAAACATGAACCTCAGCCGTTTGGCCGAGGTTTCTGCAACTGGCGGCTGTTTGGCCGCCAATTCACCTAGGGGTTGAACAAACCCCTAGGGTTTCAGATGCACGGGCCCAATGGGGCCCGTGACATGAGGCTGGCTGTGGGCCAAGCCCACAGCCATCTAAAAAAAAAAAAAAGGGGGAACATGCCTTTTGGCCATTAAGGGAACCACGGGCCCAAATTGTGCCAGTGGCTTAAGTAAGCCTGAACACATTTAAAAAAAAAAAGGAAGAGGGGCTTCAAGCCCTTAGAACTGGGCCTGTTACCCAGATAAGGAAAATAGGGCTGGTTTAGGATCCGGGTTGGGTTTACCCGACCCGGTCCAGCCCCCCACTTGGTCATGCCATTGACCCGACCCGGTCAACACTTGACCATTAACTTTGACCGGTCAAAGTTTGACTATTGACTTTGACCACGGTTGACTTTGACAAAAAAAAATTTAATTTTTTTTTGGTCATTTTGGTGCAATTTTAAATTCAGATATTGGTATGGTTATATATATTTTGAGATGAATTAATTAAAGTAACATGTCACCAAAGTGACCTCTCTTGTGAAAATTAATTTGTTTTGGAATATAAACAGTTGTGTATATATAACTTATGTGAATATTGATCGGCCCAAAGGAAGGTCAATATTTAACAGAATTACGTGTGCACCTGTGGTAATAAACGCGTGATAATTATTTAGTTTTACATGTGAACAATAAATCGACCCAAAGAAAGATTTATTGTTTGGTGTGTTCTTATTATCAGTGTTTGATTACTACACCAAGATATCACTTACAAGTTAACATTTTGTCCAAAGATGAAATGTTAATGGAGTGTCCGGTATCTTAAGATGGGGTTTACCTTTATTTGAATTTAATTTTTGTTTTAGGACTTATGTGAGCTTGTTTTGTTTGTTTGTTTGTTGTTCTCTGTTTAGCTATGACTCATGCTAATATTACTGCCAACATCAACTCTATTCCTATGCTGAATGGCTCTAACTTTAAGTCATGGCAAGAGAACCTCTTGATAGTTCTCGGAGTCATGGATCTCGACCTTGCGTTAAGGGTTGATTCTCCTCCACCTCTTACGGATAAGAGTACCTCTGATGAAAAGAGGGATATGGAAAGGTGGGAGAAATCAAATCGCATGTATATGATGATCATGAAGAAGGTCATTCCGGAAGCATTCAGGGGCACAATGTCTGATAAAATTACTACAGCTAAGGAGTTCCTTGCGGACATTGAAAAGAGGTTTGTCAAGAACGAAAAGGCTGAAATAGGTACGCTCTTGACAAGTCTAATTTCAATGAGGTATAGGGGCAAAGGCAATATCAGGGAGTACATCCTAGAGATGTCTCATCTTGTTTCAAAATTGAAAGCACTTAAGCTTGAACTCTCTGAGGACTTGTTGGTGCATTTGGTTTTGATATCCCTTCTGGCACAGTTTAACCAATTTAAGGTAAGCTACAACTGTCAGAAAGAGACTTGGTCTCTAAATGAGCTCATATCACACTGTGTTCAGGAAGAGGAAAGGCTGAAGCAAGATAAGGCAAAAAGTGCTCACCTGGCCTCAACCTCTAAGGACAAGGACAAGGGAAAGAAAAGGAAGAAGGAAGCTACATCTACAGCACCTCAGAAGAAACAACAAAAGAAACCGGTTGAACCGGAAGGTACAGCTTGTTACTTTTGTGGAGTTGAAAGGCATAGAAAGAAGCATTGCACCAACTATCACGCATGGCGTGCTAAGAAAGGTATGCTTCTTAGTTTGGTTTGTTCTGAGGTTAATTTAACTTCGGTACCTAGACACACGTGGTGGATAGATCTGGTGCAACAACTCACATCAGTGTGTCTATGCAGGGTTGCCTGAGTTACCGAAAGCCAAGTGATGGTGAAAGATACATCTATGTGGGCGATGGCAAGACGGTTCAAGTTGAAGCAATAGGAAAATTTAGATTATTATTAAAGACTGGATTTTATTTGGATCTTGATAAGACATTGTACCATCTTTTAGACGAAATTTGATTTCTATTTCTGCTTTGGACAAATCTGGTTACTCTTGTTCATTTGGGAATGGAAAATTTAATTTGTTTCATGATTCAAAATTGGTTGGTTCCGGTTCTTTGTCAGGTTATGATAATCTTTATTTAATTGATATAATTGCTTCATTTAATGAATCCCTGCAATTAAGTACACGAGGTATAAAAAGAAAATTAACCAGTCAGAATTCGGCTGCGTTATGGCACAAGAGATTAGGCCATATCTCCAGACGAAGAATAGAAAGACTTGTGTCAGACAAAATTCTAGCCCCTTAGATTTTACAGATTTTGATGTTTGTGTTAACTGTATTAAGGGGAAACAAACCAATAAAAGGAGATTTGAAGCCAACAGGACTTCGGACGTCTTAGAACTTATACATACGGACATTTATGGGCCATTTCCTACAGTTGCTTGGAATGGTCAACAATATTTTATAACATTCATAGACGATTTTTCTAGATATGGCTACATATATCTCATTCATAAAAAGTCACAGTCACTGGATGTGTTCAAAAATTATAAGGCTAAAGTTGAGAACCAACTCAGTAAAAGAATCAAAAGTGTCATATCTGACCGTGGTGGTAAATACTATGGTAGATATGATAGTTCAGGTGAACAACGTCTAGGGCCGTTTGCTAAGTTCCTAGAGGAATGCGGTATCGTCCCACAGTACACTATTCCGGGTTCTCCCACTATGAATGGTGTTGCTGAAAGACGAAACAAGACGCTTAAGGACATGGTGAGGAGTATGATTTGTCATTCAACCTTACCATAATCACTCTGGGGAGAAGTGCTTAAGACTGCAGCATATATCCTTAACAGGATTCCAACTAAAGCGACTGCCAAAGCCCCTTACGAGCTTTGGACGTGCAAGAAGCCTAGATTAAAACACTTACATGTTTGGGGATGTCCAGCTGAGGCAAGGCCTTACAGGCCTAATGAAAAGAAACTGGACTCAAGGACAGTGAGTTGCTATTTTATTGGATACTCTGAAAGATCCAAGGGGTACAAGTTTTATGATCCCACGACTAAGTCGATTTTTGAGTCGGGAAATGCCCGGTTCTTTGAGGATGTTGAGTTTACCGAGGGAGATACAGTTAGGGACTTTGTCTTCGAAGAGGAATATGTTGATATTCCCACAAGTGCTATTGACATTAATCAGGATCTCATTTCTGACATTGTTCAAGACACAACAAATCAAGACAATGTCAGAGAACCTCCTATACAAGAAGTTGTTCCAGAAGAACAAACTCTACCACCTCAAGAACCTATGCCATTAAGGAGGTCCACTAGAGAAAGGAGAAGTGCGGTGCCAGATGACTACATTGTATTTCTCCAAGAACATGAGGTAGACATTGGAGTGATGGAAGATGATCCGATCAACTTCCGTCAAGCCATGGAAAGTTCTAACTCTCAGAAGTGGATTGATGCCATGAATGAGGAGATTAAATCCATGAAGGACAATGACGTGTGGGATCTTGTCCCATTGCCAGAAGGAGCGAAACCCATTGGTTGTAAATTGATATTTAAGACTAAGAGGGATTCGAAAGGCGATGTGGAGAGGTATAAGGCACGTCTTGTCGCAAAGGGCTTTACACAAAAGGAAGGCATCGACTATAAAGATACTTTCTCTCCGGTTGCTTCAAAAGACTCTTTCAGGATTATAATGGCATTAGTGGCGCATTTCAATCTTGAGTTACATCAGATGGATGTAAAGACAACATTTCTCAATGAAAACATTGATGAGACAATCTATATGGTGCAATCAGAAAACTTTGTGTCGGGAGATCCAAATAATATGGTTTGCAAACTTAGAAAATCCATCTATGGACTCAAACAAGCATCTCGACAATGGTATTTCAAGTTTCATCAAGTGATCATCTCGTTCGGTTTTGAGATGAATTTGGTCGATGATTGCATATACCATAAGTTCTGTGGGAGTAAATATATTTTTCTGATTTTATATGTCAATGACATTTTATTTGCCAGCAACGATATAGGCTTATTGCACGAAACCAAGAGATTTCTAGCTAAAAATTTTGAGATGAAAGATCTTGGTGACGCCTCTTTTGTATTAGGCATACAGATACACCGGGATCGCTCTCGGGGTATTCTTGGATTATCACAAAAGAGCTATATCAAAAAGGTTCTCAAGAGATATGGCATGCAGAATTGCAAACCAGGTGACACCCCTGTGGCTAAGGGAGACAAGTTTAGTTTCCATCAGTGCCCTAAGAATGATTTTGAGGAAAAGGAAATACAGAAGATTCCTTATGCGTCAGCAATAGGAAGTATAATGTATGCTCAGGTTTGTACACGTCTGGATATTACGTACGTTACTGGAATGTTAGGCAGATATTTAAGTAATCCAGGAGTATACCATTGGAAAGCAGACAAACGAGTCTTGCAGTACTTGTAGAGAACAAAAGACTACATGCTCACGTATCGGAGGTCGGATCAGCTTGACATCGTTGGGTATACTGACTCCGATTTTGCTGGATGCCTAGATAGTATGAAATCTACGTCGGGCTATATCTACCTGCTAGCTAGAGGTGTTGTCTCCTGGAAGAGTACTAAACAGTCTCTTATAGCCTCTTCTACCATGGCAGCAGAGTTCATAGCATGTTATGAGGCGTCCAATCACGGAATATGGCTGCGGAATTTTGTCACGGGGCTGCGTATAGTGGATGGCATTGAAAGGCCACTCAAGTTATTTTGTGGCAATAAGTCAGCAGTGATGTATTCCAACAACAACAGGAGCTCGACGAAGTCAAAGCATATAGACATCAAGTTCCTAGTTGTCAAGGAAAGAGTTCAGAGTGGACAATTATCTATAGAGCACATCGGTACAAACTCCATGGTTACGGATCCGCTTACTAAGGGATTGCCACCCAAAGTGTTTCATAAGCACACTGCTCATATGGATGTCATGTCATTACAGGATATTCAGTTTTAGTAGGAGTTTGTATTTTTAGATGCTTCTATGATATAAACATATTTTCAGTTATTTCAGTTTATGGATATTTTGAGGTTATTTTCTGCAGAAATAAAGTTTTAGTTTATTCACACTCTGATTTTGGTATGGTTTGATCTCACTAAGGTTTAAGGTGGACCAGTTGAAAATAGGCATGTTAAGATCACATTACATGAAATTTCCATGCTACACATTCACATCATGATCTATGTCATTTAGTTGTATTGGCATACATGACCATTGATGGGTCGAGTTACGACAGTTGTAACGAATGTCGCTTTGATCCTATGTTGGTATGATTGATGGACCGGATTAGTTACATATACATTTCGGTAATGACATCAAAGTTGAGCTCATACGGTTATTTTTGCAAAGCATAATTATAAGGTTACACATATAGCCCAAGTGGGAGATTATTGGATCCTTAATCCAACATTGGGCTTATATGTAAATAATTATGTGTTGTGGGCTGTCATATAAAATTAAGCCTAATTAAAAGTGATCTACTAAGGTTTAGGTATTTTGGGCTTTAATGTATCTAATAGGGTGTGAACCTTTAATGTATAGAGACTTAAGGGTAATTTCTATTTTTATGATGAGCTAAAATAGAAATACCAAAAGATAACAGGGAAGTTATCAATAAATGGCAGTTATGGTCCCCAGATCACACGTATCATTTCATTTATTCTTACATCCCATCATCAGAAAGAGTACAGAGAGAAAGTTAAAGGGTTCTCTAGGAAAACATGTTGATCTGGAAGATAAACTGCACAACTCTAGAGAGAAATCAAGCAATATGGATTCAGGTACGCTTCCGCTTACAGATTTATTAATTCTTGATGATCTAACATGAATGTTCTTGACTTTTAGGCGGTGGTTTTCACCAAATCTTTGATTTCTAACAGCTAGTTCTAATTCAGCCGAATATAAGACCGACCCATGTTCTCCAACAGGCTTGTTGAGAAAATGCTTCAGCTGGGTCGCCAAATCCCGCCATTGAACGAGCTCTTCGATCCGCTTTTTTGACAGATTCTCATCAAGCATACTACAATTACTAGTACCCATTTCATAAAAAAAATGGTTATTATTTTGTACCGTTGATGAGATGTTTGGGAGGAAAAGAGTATGAAAAGAGTTTGATTGAGTTGCAGAGAGATAGAGATGGATTTATGCAGAATTTGATACAGGAGCATAGGAAAAGAGAGAGAAGGAGAGAGCAGAGAGATGAGAGAGAGAAATAGAGAGGAGAGCTTCTATTGGTATTTTACTAAAATACTTTTTTTAATAAGATCACATATTTTACACATAATTTTGTTAAAAATTTAATAGAATTTAACGTATTATACCTTTTTAAAGAGGTTGGAATTCATTTTATTAAAAAAAAAGAAAAACTAAAGATTAAATTGTCACTTTTTAAAAAAATTTAAGACTATTTATGTAAATTACCCTTCTTTTTACATCTTTTCTTTTCTCTTTATTTCTTCTCAATGTTCTTGTAGTAGCAAAGGGAAACAGTATTATTCCTCAAAGTTCGAGTGCAGTATAGACTTGCCATCTATTACAGCCTAATCCACCGGAGCAATATTGCCGTCCCTAAGGGGCTACAACCCCACTGTTTGGAAATCGGATGATCCCATTGCGAGATGGTGCAATTGTAACCCAACGGGGTTATAAAGTATTTTTCAATCCACTGCTCCTCCAAAATATCCAATGTTTTCTTTCAAGCAAACAAGAGAAACTATTGGCCTGTTCTTTTAGAATTTAATTTGAGTATAATTCTTGAGTTGAATTCGAGTTATAACTTAAGTTGAACTTGTAACTTGAGTTTGTGTTTGGTTGTGTACATTTGAGTTATGGTTTGATATAAGAATCTTTTTGAGTTTGTGTTTAAGTGAGTCAAAACTTGAATTTGTATTTAGATAGTATTTTAATAAAAACTTAATGCTGATGAAAAATTTTAATAGGGTATATAGGTCGGGTTTTATTCGTCTTTTCGTTGTCAACGCATAAAAAAAATCATCTCAATCAAAATTAAAACGAAAAAATTATAGTATTTTTAAGAATAGAAAAAATATTGTTCATTAATTTGAGTTCGAGTTTCTGAACTCGAGTTGAAGGAGAAACTTGAACTCGAGTTTTAGTCTTAAACTTGAGTTTGAATTTGAGTTTAAACTCGAGTTTAAACTTAAAAGAACGTAAACTCAAATAAAGTTTTAACTCGAGTTGCATTTTTTTAAATTTTTTACTCAAAAGAACAAACCCTATGAGTTTAAAATAAGTTTTAAAATAATTTTATTTTTAATAAAAAATAAAAATAAAATTATTTTGAGAATAATTTTAAAATTAATTTTCAAATTGTGTTTGACTGATTTTTAAAAAATTATTTTGAGTATAATAAAAAATTAAAATCGTGTATATTAATTAATATATTATAATATTATTGATAAGTACTAAAAAATGAAAACAAAAAAATAAAAATAACTTTCAACTGTTTTTTAATTACTTCACAATAACCATTCTCACTGTTTTCATTTTTATTTTCGTTTTTAAAATATTTACTAAACAAACGTCGTTTTGTTTTCATTTTTATTTTTTACTTAAAAACTGTTTTTAAAAACCGTTCCAAACACACACTGTAAATCAACATTCACAGGATGCATTTATCATTTGCATCCTTTACTCGGAGAGAGTGAGGGAGGGAACGGCCCTGTAACACTATTTTTAGTCATAAATTACAACGAGTATATCTAAATTAAGCAAGGAAACCTGGAAATCAGGTGGTCTTTGAATTACCAGGGAAAAAAAAAAAAAAAAAAAAAAAAAGAACCACCTAACTCCAATGAACCGAGTAAAAAGGAATTTACCCAACAAAACAAGGCATGTTCAATCCAACAATAGAGACGCAAACACACTTTACATTGGTGAACAACTCAAAATCTCCAAGACCCCACATTTTTACAGAAACACCCAATTCACAGTGCTGGGAGAGAGGAAAATTTTCACCCAAATAATCTTCAAAAAAAATAAAAAATAAAAAAGAGAACAAACTGGGTCCACGTCTCTCTTAAAATAAACTAAACGTAGCCCCACAATACCTTCAATATACCACTTCAACCTTTCTCCCAGCATTTAAGAAATCTAATGTTGAAAAGAATGGATGAGTTATGGACACAAATAATGTGAATTTAATCAAGGCTTAGGGAAGAATGCTTCATGCCTCAATGTAGCCTACCGCCACTGCTTCTTTTACCGACTAACTCCCTTATTCCGATTTTGTGACGGAGTGCTCAGAAGGCTTTTCAGATGTTTCTGAATGGTCTAATGAAACTAGAGCAGAAGCATCGTTGCAACTGTTGATGTTCACCATGTCCTGCACCACTTCGTGATCTGCAGTAGAAATGGTAGTATTGGTTGAACCTGGGTTGAGGAAGAGGCAAACTACGGCGCAGTCATCAACCTTTGAGGCTGGGAACTTAAACCTCCAGGCTCGTACAGCAGATTCCACTAGCGCTCGAGCTGCGGTGGATCGCGGGGCTGATGCAACTATGTTCACAGCTTCTTCATTCGTGAGGACGTCCCAGATCTGCCAAAAAGAAGGGAATCATGTGCAAATGGATATGGATAAGTTGAAGATATAATTTGACAAGTTAAGCAAGGAAAAAAGAGATGGAAAAACTGATTTCGTAACAATACCCACCACTCATGCTTCACAGCAACAAGATGTAAAATTATCAAATTAGCATAGCAGCAAAAAAATGATGAAAAGTAAACATGTAACGTCACACACGTATGCTCTGCATATATATATATATATATGTGTGTGTGTGTAAAACCAATGCAGTAATAAAGGCAACAACCAATTCATGTGTGTTGTGGGAAATCACACCAATGTTGGAACCCCTTGAAAAAAGTCTACACTTGAAAGTAACTTTTAAAGAACCTCATTAATACTTAGTAGAAGATATTATTACGCAGCTCATTTATGTCCATCCTAAGGGCTCATATATATATATATATATATATTTTTTTTTTTTTTTTTTTTTTT
>NW_010362547.1:16248-50486 GCF_000414095.1 Morus notabilis
TTTATATTTTTTTTTTTTTTTTTTTTTCCCATGGATAAACGTCACAGCTCAATTTGACAGTACGAGCTTGAGGCATATATGCACACTGTATATGGTAATTATCAAGGTAGCAAAGCAATTGAAAGAATCAAATTAGTTAGTGAATCAAAATCCACACAAGATCCTCAAAAAGAAAAAAAAAATCCACACAAGTAATAGTAGTAAGAATAATATGAGCCATCATTTTATTTTTAGGCGGAGAAGGTTGGGTTAGAATATCAATTATCAGTTACAAAATAAATACTTATGAAAAATCATTACAAAGGTTAACCTCTTACCCCATCTGTTGCCAATATAACAAATTCATCCTTGTCGCTGACACGGTAATAGGAAACATCAGGGACAGAAATTAGGCCAAAGTCTTTTAGACAAAAATCTCCGAAGGCCCGAGCCATAGCAAGACCAGGAGAGTCATAGTTAGGCAGCCAAACTCGAGTAATCTCAGGCTCGCTTTTTAGTGCAAATACCCGCCCCTTGCATAGTCTAATCCTCTCTGCTTCCTCTACATGGAAACACAAGTTTTTCAAATGATTTATTTTATTAGATACACACCAGAATCTGTGAATTGATATGAAATCTTGCGTTCTCAATGTAGAAATAAGGATATGAACAGTATAATACATACTACAGCATCTTGAAAATATACAATAATAAAAGCAGGGATCCAAGTTCCAGAACAAGTTATTGTTAGTTTATTCAGCCAACATTAGGGAGAGAGAGATACTTGGAATACTTGGTTTAAGGTCAACAGTCAATTGAACTGCAATGAAGGGGTTATCCTTATCTCTGGTACCCAACACGGCTCTCGAGTCCCCGATATTTCCAATAACAAGGTCTTGGCCCTGTAAACAAACTCCAGATATTAGAGCACATGTTTGGGTTTCATCACAGGTAAAGAAAGACAGAGTTGTGTAAAATATCAAAGTACCTGCTTGACCAGGGCTACTGCTGTTGTCCCACTGCAATAGCAGTCAATATGAGGATGAAGTTTGAGTTCCTTGTCCATTACCCTAAAAGCTTTCAGAAATGAATCTTTCAATGTCGAAAAAATCTGAGTATGTTTATCACCGTTTGCAAGCGCAGGTGTGGATGCAATCTCTTCAGGGTTGAGACTTCCCATAGCACCAATACTGCCTCCGGCAAGCCCATTTTTGGAGCTAATAATTAATTCCCACAGGGAACTCAGCTTTAAAGGTAGAGAGTCCCTCACCTTTCTGGCAACCAAATGTCCATAAGGACCATGGCCATCAAATACACCACAAAAGGTGGTATCTGCCTTTGAACTGAAATTCTGCAAAACAGAAGAACCTCGTTTTCAGAACCAATAAATAGAGTCTCCAAGGAAGCAATTACAATAAGGAATTCACATTCCAACTTCCCAAAGGACCAATTCCATTACAGTTAATCCAATCGACCATGTAGAATTGGTGATCTTTAGCCGTTGCATTATCAAAGTTTTCACATTACAGTTAATCCAATAGACCGTTATATCAGGAACATGATTTAGTAAACCCAATTGGAACTACCTGACATAAAGTTATTTTCATATGACTCCAATTGTAAAACGGAAGCCCTTGAATCAAACGGCCTCACCCAGGTTTTACCCTTAAAACAACCAAGGTATCCAGGGTAAGATTGAATAAATCAATTACCCTGATTAAATAATAAGAAAATGAAAACCCAACAGCAAACGTACTCTCTGACTGGACAAATAGAAAACAAAAAGTCCAAAGCAGGAAAGTACCTCCCAGACGATCATGGCGTCCTGGTTGACTCCTTTCTTGCCTTGCTTAGTGAAAAGTGACGCTGTATCGGAGAAGCCGTTCAGACACATCCTCCCGGGCACTCGGCGCAGCCATAACTCCATCTTAGCGTCAACCGCTGAGGAGGAGGATGAGGACGACGTAGTCCTCCTGAGCTTCATCCGGTCCTTCCTCTTCTCCGATGACAATGAGGCCCTACTGTATGCAAGGCCAGCGCCGGCGGGGCCTTCACCGGCGAGGCAGGAGCCCATTCCTAGGGCCCTGACTATTTCCAGCAAGCACTCCAGGCCTACTAAACAGTCAGAGCCCCTTCCCCTCCTCTCCACCACCGGATCCGTCGTTGCTTTCACCAGTTTCCGGAATCACTATCGCTAGCTCATCTCCAGATCGCCAAAAGAAAATCTAAATTTTGGATTTTGATCAAGACGATTGGAAAAAATAAAAAGAAAGAAAGAAAGAACAGAATGATTGCCAATCAAATTGAACTAAAATAAACCTCCGACGTTGATTGAACGAAATCGTTGACAAAACCCGAAATTCTATACAATTCGATAAGATTAACCACGTACCAAAGCGAAAGAGTTGATTGCCAAGAGAACTATGGTGAATAAGTATCCGATTTCATCAAACGGAAACGATGTCGAATTAGCTGCAAATTTTTATTTCTTTTCTTTTCTACCAATCAAATCAAAATGAAATCAACCTCCGAGACGATTTACCAAATCCAAAACTCCACACCATTCCATACGATTACCATACCGTGAAAACCAAAACTAAAGAAATACAAAACGTCAATTGAAAAACTTTTATTTTCTCTTCTGCCAATCAAATCATAACGAAACCCGAAACCTTACAAAAATGATTACAAGAGAAAGAGAGGAAAAGGAATTCACCGAATAAGCGACGAAGAAAAGACAGAAACGGAAAAGCTGAGAATCCAGAAACGCCGCGGAGAATGGCGATCAGAAGAGCATCATCACCAGATCATCAATCGGAAACGATAATCATGAAGAAAGTTTCATCCAATTATACACACGTATATATATATACATATATATAGAAAGATATTGTAATAAAAGAAAAAATAGAAATGTAGGATCTATCTATCCTATCCAATTGCAGTGGACTTTCTCCTTTTTTTTGGCCTCGCGCAGCTTCCGTCTCATTTCTTTCTTCTGTTCTATTTATTTTTCATTATTAGGGCTTGTTTATAGTTCAACGCATTTAGATATGACTTTCTCTAAAAGTTAACCGAGAGCTTTGATCAACGACATTGGAAAGCTTATTTGCTGTTAATTTAAGTTTTTAATTTAAATTAAGATGTATTTTAAAATTTTTAATTGTAATAAAAAAATTAAAATGTAATATTTTTTAAAAATTTTTAATTATAAAAATTTAAAAGTGAAAATTTGAATCAGGAGACGTTTGGTAAGAGAATTTATACCTTAATTTAAATCATGATTCATAATTTATTACAGTATTTTTTCTCATAAAAAATACACATAAATTAAAAATTATTTTAATATCATAATTATAATTTATGAACAAAATATTTTTTTAGTGTGGTGAATGAGACAAAAAATAATGATTTTTTGTTTAGTTTTTGTTTTTTCTTGACTGGCAACCGTTTGACGTTAACAGTAAATATTTGGATCAACTTTTTTGCCGGTCATATTTGGATCAACTTTTTTGCTGGTCATATTTGGATCAACTTTATTTATTTTGGAATGTCATCCCAAATATTAGTGGGCGTAAATTAACTTTGTGAAGCTATGGTCAAACGACATAATGGATAACTTGGCTCCATAAGATTACGGTGATGTTTAATTTATAGATTAGAATTATGTGATTATAATTATTTTTTATTTACGTGCATTTTTTATGAGAAAAAATACTGTAACAAACTATAAATTATGATTCAAATCATAATTTAAATCATCCAACTAAACATTCTTTGCATTATTGCCCTGTTTGTTATGCTAAATAAGTACAAAATTTTGGAGTAAATCTATGATTTGTCTCTTAGTTCTATTTTCTTTCTAGAATTAGTCGCTTAATAAATTTTCTCGAATAAATAACCCCAAACTAAAAACAAGTGTTATGGGCTGTCATCTATTAATTTTTAAATGAAAACCGTAAAATTGGACTTGTGAAAACTCAATAATTTTTTTTTCTCCCTCTTAGAAATAGTCGTGTGTTGAAAGCTATAACAAATTCTGATGGTAACTGATAACAATTGCCAAAGGTAGTTACTTTATTAGAAATGGATGGAAATGTTAAATATGACAATTATATCAAAGTTACTCTCTAAAGTAATGTAACGCCTTTTAGAATTAAATATGTTTAATTATGTTAAATTATGAGTTATTAGTATGTCTAATTTAATTTTCTCAATTAATTAAGAAACTTTAAGTTATTTTTAATATTTATGATTTCACCCTAAAATTTTTTGACAGTACACTTAATTTTAATGTATTTTCTTTTACTTTTCCCTAATTCTTTTCGTTTTCTTTTCTTCTTTCTTTTCCTTTTCTTTTCTTTCTTTTCTTTTTCTTTTTCCCTTCCCTTCTTTCCCGTGGCCAGTGTTGAAACTTTGCGCCGGCGGGCTTGCCCGAAGCATGAATTTTTCAGGCTTGGCGGGCAGGCCCAAAGGCTGACCCGTTCAACTCCATTTTTCAGGCTTGGGCTCGGGCTGCCCAAAAATGGACAATTCGCCGGAGCCCGCCACCGTGATATCGCCGTCCGCCAAAATTTTTTTGAATTTTTTCACTCAGGCCCGAGCGGTCCAAATTGCCCGAAGCCCGACCCCGACCAATGGATATATTTTTTACCATTGGTGCCTAACCCGAACCGCAGCCCGAACTGCCCGAATCCAACAGTTTTTTTTTTACCGTTGCCTGATTTTCGGCCCGAACCCAACTTGCTGAGTCAAAAAAAATTGTTGGATCCGAATTTGGGGGAAAAATATCAATTTTTTAACCCAAAAATTTTTCTATAAATAACTTATCCCCCACACATTTTCCTCACCCAAACTCTCTCAATCTCTCTCAATCGCTCTCATTTTCTCTCAATCCCTCTCAATTTCTCTCAATCTCTCACAATCTATCTCAATCTCTCTCAATTTCTCTCAATCTCTCTCAATCTCTCATATCTCTCTCACAATTTTTTCAAAAAACTATCACAATATCCTAAAGTTCTCTCTCTCAAATCGCTCTTATTTTTTATAACGGATTCTTTTGGTTATAGTGGTATTCCTGTTGATACCCAGCACAACGTGGAAGAAAGGTAATTTCCCACTAATGAATTTATTAGGCAGGAATCTACTAATTCGAGCCCTGGTGGACGTACTGAATGACGTGATTGCAATGGTGGTGGGTGTGGAGAAGCGGCGAGTGCAAATATTATTAATCCGAGCCATGGTGGATGTACTGGAGGTAGTGATCGCAATGGTGGTGGGCGTGGACGTACTGCGTCTGCAAGTGTTGCAACCTCCAAGAGGAAATGCAAATGCACCTCAACAGTTTGGGATCACTTCGACACAATTGAGGAGATCGACAATGAAGGTAATACTAAACATATTGTTTAGTGTAACTATTGTTTATCCAAATTACAATTTGATACTATTCACGGCACAACACACTTGAGAAGACACTCCGAAAAGTGTCTTCAAAAGCTTAGCTAGTCCAGCGGAGCCAAACTCCGCCAAACACAATTATGTTTTGATCGCGCAACCGGTGGTCTAACCACTTAGAAATACGATCCGCAAGTAGATTGTATGGAAGTTGCGCGAATGGTAGCAGCATTAGATCAACTACTTAATTTTGTAGAGCATCCTAATCTGCAACGATATATTAAAGTTGTATATAATCATACTGTACAGTTCACTTCAAAAACTACTCTTAGGAAAGATTTATTAAAATTATTTAAAAAATGAAAAGAAGCATTAATAAACCTTTTACACTCGACTAGCGGTTGCGTTGCGCTAACGGCATATATTTAGTCTGCTGTTGCCAATAAAGATTTTTTATCTATAACCAGACATTACTTTAGTTTTAAATGTGTTTTAGGATCACATAACGCCGATTTAATATATAATACAATTTTAAATGTAATTGATGAATTTAGATTAATAGATAAAGTAATGGCTATAACATTACATAACGCTAGTGCAAATACTAAAGTAATTGAGTACTTAAAAAATGATTTGAGTTTATTTGGTGGTGGTTCTATTTTTCACCAACATTGTGCATGCCACGTAATTAATTTAATAGTTAAATCCGGTTTAAAAGAAATAGGTACTCACATTAAAAGAATTAGAGATAATATTGCATAGATTTAAGGTAGTAACCAAAGAGAACAAGATTGATTTTGGTTCTTACAAGCATTAAATCTACTGTTGGTTTCTGAGTCGAATTTTGATGTGGAAGCGTGAGGGTAACGGATCATGTATAACAAAAATTTTCTTAAAACTCTTGAGATACTCTATAGATTATATTAATTTATGCACAAATAAATTAATCACATTAATTTATTTAATAAGAACTCAATTAGAAATTATACCTAGCTACCGGTTAGTATGATAGCTTGAGTTCTTTGACCACGAATAATCCTTACGCCAAAGCCTTGTGTTTAAAAAATCAATGTCTTCCACGTCAATTCTTAGAACCCCGAAGACGTGTGTGTGGGCACACCTAAGACAAAACAGGTTGTTATAAACACTCGAATTTCCACAAACACCAACACATGCACGTTGTGGAATTTTTGGAGAAAATTTTTTCCTCTCACTCTTTAGAAAAATTCGGCCACACTCCTAAAATTTGGTGCAAAAATTGTGTCTTACAATTTTCTACTATTCTCTTATTTATAGAGTAGAAGTCAAACTCCTAGAAGGAATCCAATTTTTATCTCTAAGATAAAGCTTGTTAATTATTTCCTATTTGAATTTGGAACAAAATCTCCCACTTTCATATCCTAGGTGTGGCCGGCCATGTATGGGGATTCTTATCCCTGTATGACACCAATTACAGATAGGGAAGAAAGAGAAAATCATCCTTTATCCTACAGTCCAATTTTGAATCAAATTCAAATTCCAATTTAAGTCAAACTAAAATAAATTTGAATTCTAAATTGAATAATTTATCAAAAAAGTTTAAATGGATAAATCTAGATGTGTTCACACTGTGTGTTTACACTGTGTGTTCACACTCTGTGTTCACACTATGTGTTCACACTGTGCCTTGTGTTCACACTATGTTAACACCTTCACATAAGTGATCCAAAATTCAAATTCAAATTTAAATAATCAAATTATTTAATTTATAATTAACTCTTAAATAATTATTCTCGAGTGCTTAATTTTAGAATTCTGTAATTCTAAAATTCTCATTTTACCCTTTGTGTTTTGTAGAATTACTAGGACGACGCGGGAACTAATGGACCTATAATCCCGAGCTCCAATAAAATTAATAATTAATTAAACACTTTAATTAATTAATTAATTCTAATAGTTACTCCACTATAAACTTGGAATAACACTATCGAAATTATAGACATAAATTACTTCTAAATTGTGAAGTGTCCATTTGATATAGTCACTGCATATAGATTAATCCTCCATAAATAATTCATAATTAGAGCTAGGTAGAATCCGTTAACCTCTCTAATTATATCTTCATTCTTGAGTACCATTGATTCTCTAATGGATAGTGATTCATAATACACATTCATGAACCAGAGCGCTCTTACTAATCCAAGTACCGAATCAACACTCAAGGGAATTATTTATCTGCTTCTTTCTCAAGAAGGAATGGATTCCATCTCATATAATAACATTCCCGGCTACCTACTTCATCATGTCTCCAAAATATAAGGAATAGGATTCAGGGTCTCAGAATACGTACTGAGTAAATTAAAAGACACAAATCCATAAATAGGAGTCTGCTAAGAACTCATGATTAAGATCAGTCTATATATGACCATCGGTAGACTCAATTAGAATTTCTATACTTAATACACTCATTAGAAATTCTTAGAACTCAGAAATTATTAGAAATTCATATTGTGTCTGTGTCCCTGTTCCACATAATCTCATTATGCGTAATACACTCATTCAATATCTTGTCATATTAACAGTGCGGATAACATCGTTCCATTCTAAATGTGAATGACATGTATTAGTAATGTTGTAATTAAAGATTCTAAACTTTAATTAAATTAATTACGAACATTACTTTTTGATTATTATCCTTAAACATTATCCTCCCGCATACAACACTTATATACAATGGTTAAGGTCACATAAATAATCACAAAATATTAATTTGATATTCATAAAATATTCACAAATATATACACATAAAATGATGAATAAACTCTTTTATTAAATAAATAATAAATATCCTATTACATCATATGCTTCTAGGACACCATTCCCAACATCTACCTCCTGGAGCATTAGTCTTAGATATGCCTGTAAGATAGAACTCAACTTATATTATGCTTCAAGAATGCATCCCCTATAAGGATGCTATAAGAAATTATATCTGTGTAAAATTAGGAACATGACATATAGACACATATGATAAGCAAATTGCTGAAGTTTTGTATCAATTTTTAGGTAGGTTTCATGAAGTTACTTTAAAACTTAGTGGAACATATTACCCAACATCACCTTTAGCTTTAGGTGAACTTTTACGAATTAGTGTTTTATTTAGTGAATATAAGGCGGACCCAATCTTAGAAGTTCCTATCCATTCTATGGAAAAGAAATTTAAAAAATATCGGTGTAAGTTATCTTTGTTGTATGGCTTTGGTACTATTTTTTTATCATAGATTAAAATTAGACGGTTTAGAAAGTGGTTTAGAAAACTTAGGTGAATTTTTAGGCATCAATTGTTTGGACCAATTTCCAACAATAAAGGAAAAAATGTTTTTGATCTACAATAAATATGAGAATAGGTTTAGAAGCACAAACTCTGGAATATAGGAACCACAACAACAAGATGAAAACCCGCCTTCATTCTTGAATGTTTTCGGGTTGAAGAAGAAGAAGAAGACAACTCAAACAGAAGTTGGGAGTGGATCTTCATCGATAAGTGACAGAGGTGGCGGCGGCTTTAACGAGCTTATGGCGTACCTCAGTGAGAGCTTAGTAGTCGACGGTACTTGAGAATTGTTTGAGTTAGTTCAATGGTGGAGGGCATGAGCATTAACTTGGCCAATCTTAACTCGATTGGCAATGGATATATTTTCGATCCCAGTCTCCACTGTTTCATCCGGATAAGCCTTCAGTACGACAAGACGAATACATGAGGAATGCTGCAACGCATTGCAAAGGGACATTGTTAAAGCCTTGGTCTGCATTAAGGATTGGGATCCTACCTATCAACGTATATAGGATAAAATTTCGCCGACAAGTCAAGAATGGATCGATGAATTTAATATATTAACATTTAATTTTGAAGACGATCCTTCAGCTTCAAATTAAATTGTAAATTTGTAATTTGTAAATATGTATTTGCTTTTGCTATTGTAATTGTATATTTAGACTTTGTAAGTTTGTAAAATTTGTAATTCGTCACAAAATGATTGCACTCTTTTTTTCTTACCAAGTTTTTATCCCAATTGGATTTTTCTTGGTAAGGTTTTTAATGAGGCAATCATGAATTATGAATTTAAAAATTAATACACAAAAATTCAAGCATTCCGGGCGGGCTAAGGCTGTCTGACCGGGCTCGGGCAGCCAAAGTCAGGCCCGTGGCCTGTCCATGGGCCTTCTCTGGCTTGGACAGGCAACCTGAATATTTCGAACGGGTCGGGTCAGGCATTGGGCATAAAATCAGTATTTTCAGGCGGTCGCGGGCGGCCCGTCCAAAGTTTTAGCACTACTTAAGGATGGGTTTAGGTCAAGATTAGGATCGAGATCAGGAGTTGTAACTAAAGTGAACGCTGGGACTAGATTATAAATAAGGGTCGGGGCAAATGGCCCTCCTCAGCATATGATTAATAAGTATTAATCTTGTTAAACGAAAATATAAATAAGGGAGTTTTGAATAACTAACTAAATTAAATAAAATAAAATAAAATAACACTTGAAATAAATAAAGAAGAAAACATAGCAATAAAACAACGGTTAAAGGATCAATCTCCACCACTAGACAATAGAATTATGACGAATATCCAATACTATCCCCAACTTCCCATCAAAATATCAACCGTAAATAACAACAAGTTATGTTATCTTATTCTTTGCTTAGTTCGTTGTTAAGCAAAACAAGTTCTTCGCTTTATCCCTTTTCCTCAAACAACCTAGAACAAGCTCTTTGGATTAATCCAAAGTAAGTATTACGATGAGAAAGATAGGTTGATATAAGTAATAAACACATAAACTCGAAATATTTAACCTAGGTTATGTTCTTCATGCAAGTATATGAAAGGTTGGCCACAATCAATAATAACAATTGCTATTAATGATTAAGAATTCAAGACAATTACGGATTAAGACTCCTAATCTAATAATAGAATATTTTCAAGTCCTATTCAGTTGGCCACCCAAACAAAACAAGAACATAATCCTAAACAATCTCAATACAAAACTGAAAAATAACATGATAATATTCAATCACAAATCCATGTCTAGAGTTTTCAAATCACCCTCAAATCCATGATAATATTGAATGTATGAAGTCAATCTGAGATCGGTAATTAATTCATGAGTAATTTATCGGGTGAATTAATTCTAGATAAATTGGTTGAATTATTGTTTTGAGTTTTATTTAAAATGGGAAAGCTATTGTATGATTGTTTTGATCAGGTAACTTCTATATTGGGTTACTTGAATTAAAACTGAGGCTCTATGTAAGTTTTCTATATTGAATAACTTGAGAAACCTGCAAATTTCAAATAGGGGGCGGTCGACTGGTATGTATATTTTTAGGGCTATTCCGTGTCACGCACCAGTTGACCAGTTGGTTTATAACGCCACTGAAACCGGTCGTCCAGTAGCAATTGTTAGTGTGGCAAACCTGACTCTGTACACGAGATTGACTTGGGGAAACCTAGTTGTTGCAGGAATATGACTTTCTAAACTCTATAAATAGCCTAGTATAACGACCTTACTTACGTGGTCATTACTTAACTACATAATCTTGAACTTAACTTAAAATACTCATATGTGGATTTTTTTTAAATGAAAGCTGAGATGGAATCAATGGGTTCTAATCAAGGCTGGGAACTTGTATTTCTTACTGATGGGATAAAACTTATTAAGTGTAAGTGGGTCCATAAGAGGAAGAGAAACACAGATAGAAAGGTCAAAACCTATAAGACCAGACTGGTAGCTAAAGGTTACATGCAAAATGAGTGAATCAATTAGAAGGAAACCTATAAGACTAGACTGGTAGCTAAGGGTTACATGTAAGGTTGTGTGGTGCAATTGTTTGAAGGCTTTTAATCAACGTCCCTTACTAAGTCTAACGATACCAAAATCACACCGACCCACTCATGGATTCGCCTGAAGCGACCTTGTGACGACGGTGCTTGACGGTGGTGGTGGTTCTCTGACATATGATGGTGGTTACCTGAAATTAAGTTGGGGGTTTCACTCCACGTTCTTCTCTGACTCCAACGATAACTATGGCAGGAAAAGCGGAGTTCCAAGAGAGGCATGGCGATCGAATTTCGCTATCTGATGACGGCACTCTGGCGAGAGTCGAGCGGTGCTATTGGTTGAGTTTTCTTCTTCTCGCCCATTTGAATCCATAGGCACCAGAATCACCTCCACTCAAGGTCGGATGATGGTAACATCACGACGGGAAAAAATGGAGGGTGCGTTTGAAATTGGTTCCAAAATGTTTTTGTTTTCTGTATGAAAATAGAAATGAAAACGTTTTCATTTTCATTTTGAAATTATTTCTGAAATGCGTTTGATAGTTTTATTCAGAAATTGATTTCAGTTTTAAAAAAAACTGAAACTGCGTTTGGTGATTTAATTTTTGAAAACATGTAATAATATTTAAAATAATAATATATTGAATAAATAATAATATTAAATATATTAAATAATAATATATTAAATAAATATATTTAATCAACATTAATATACATGAAAACGTGTGTCAACAACAAGAAGAAGCTCAGCAAATACACACAGAAACGACAGACATAAATAATATTATTATTAAATATATTAAATAATAATATATTAAATAAACATCATTATATAAGACAAAAACGGTAAAATGAAAAAAAAAAAAAATGAAATCCATTTTCAGAAAACGAAAACGAGAAAATGAAAATACCTTTTTTTCGTTTTCAATTTTTCACAAAAGACAAAAACGGTTTTGTTTTTGTTTTTAAAAAATTTTTAGGCCAAACGCATTTTCTGTGTCTGTTTTCATTTTTTAATCTCAAAAAATGTGAAAAATGGAAATGAAAACAGAAACAAACAGGGCCGGATATTTTCAGCTCTGTTTCCGACGAGCATGGGAGGTGTCAAAAACCAATGTCGAAAACTCAAATAGAAATCATGGCCGGTTGTAGGGAGAGGGGGAAAGAAAGAAGAGAGAGAAAGTGAGGGAAGAGAGAGAATTGACTGAATATGATTGGCTCATTTTTTTTCTTAATATTTATGTGGCGTTATTTAAGTATTCACAAAACTACCTCAGTAAGTCATAGGAGTCATTTTTAAACATCTCTTACTGTAACAGTTTTTGCACCATTTTATTATTGTACCATAAAATAATAGTAACAACAATAGCAATAAAAATAATAACTATTACAATTATTATCATCACTATATGGCCTTTGTTCTTAATTGCTAAATTTTACACTATTTTCATAACTTTCAATAACTACTAATACTCCACGAGTACGCTGTTCCTAGTTTTCCTTCTTCATAAAATCCTTCGGCATAGTAACATCTTGTTAAACCTTTGTTTACTATATACATATTAATCATTTCCATGATTCTAATCCATATTTTCCTGATTCCACAATTTTTCTTAAACTGATGAATATTCACAGTTTAGTCCAACATCTAAAATTTTGACATTTTAATCCCTTAAAATTTATAGTTGACCTTTATACCATTTGATCGCATTTTTCAAAGGCAAGGAGCTTTGCTCAAATTGTCCTCAATAAATTTGATCAAACTCTTAAAAAAATTGATCTTATCTTCCTACAATTTCTTTCCTTAATAAATATTCTCTTACAAGTTTTAGAACAAACCGTTAAACTGACAAGTAGAGCTTCCATGTTCTTTTCATAGTACTGAAAAAATTAATATAAATCATAACTAAAAATTTAAATACTCCTCATTACTTACATATTAAAAGTTCAAGTCCTTTTCACTCTTAGAATACTACCAACCTTTAGATCGCTAATTTCTAAACTTTAATAGTGACATACCAATACTTAAGAACAAAATATTCTCCAATTGGGCTCTAATCGTACTTAATCCCATCCAATGATAAATTGTGAATTAACTTCTCATTTATGGGTAAGACCTCATTTTTAGTCACTAAACCCATTTTTGAATTAACTATCCATCTTTTACTTATACTCAACATTTTTCTATTCCTACGCGCACATAACCTAAACTTTTTTCATCGAATCTTATTATTTGAGATCCCACTTTTCTTTTCATTCATCCTATCCCTAAATCTCAATCCTTAATTCATCATCTAGGGGGTGTTTGGTAGAGGGATTCGTTCTCTGATTCGAATCATGATTCGTGGTTCGCTACAGTATTTTTTCTCATAAAAAATACACGTAAATTAAAAATGGTTCGAATCACATGGTTTGAATCCTCCAACCAAACGAACCCCTAGCTAGTCCTAACACCTTACCTCCTTTGGGCTTGTGGCTTAAAATTTGGCCCATACGCATTGTTTTGTTCTTGGTTTGGGCTAAGGCCCATATCCTTCCCTATCAGCAAGCCTTGCCGACATTTACCTAAGCATATATACATTGATATATGCATGTGGTTAAGCAGTGGTAGCCGTAAGAGTGTACAGAGTAGCCGCACCAATTTATGCTTCGTTCATTTCACCGATTCGAGTTTTTAGTTTTAAGTTTTTACAGTAAAAAACTATTGAAAAATGTCACATCAAACTTTTCTACTACAGTGAAAAACTTTCAGAAAATGTCACATCTTAGCTCGAATTGAAAACTCAAATCCGCGAAGTGAACGATGCCTTAGTTATTTCATTGATGCACAAGTTTCTCTCTTTTGCTTCAGATTTAGTCAGAGATTTATCTGTTTGATATTTGGTATTCTTGCTTTTTGCCTTGAGAGATTTTGGGTGTATTCGGGATTTGGGTGATGAGAGATTTTTGATAGGTTTTTATAATCTCCTTTGGTTATAGTGAAATTTATTCGCCGTTTATGTTCGTAGACGTAGACCAAAAGCTGAACCGCGTTAAATCCTTTTCTCTCTTAGATTTTTCGGTTATTCATATTTTATTTTTAATCCGTTTAATTTGACGTTTGGCACAACACCTCAAAACTATGACTTCTCCAAAACTATTTCAACATCCTATAAACTTGAATTTCCAACGTAAAAATGTTGGTCATAATTTATAGAAATCTTCATAAATTAAATCGACTATATATCTACAAGTCAATTTAAGTCAAATCTTAAACATGGCTTGGCTTGTGCTTAATGAATATAATTTGGGTTGCTTCTATTATCCTTATTAGTCTCATTGTTGACTAAATTAAATCACTTGTTACTTTGATCATCTCCGAGGTATATGTGGAGTTTGTGGATGCCATTAACGCTTTCACTGTCATGTTATTAACATGGTATAATTACTAAGATGACGTTTAGTTCATGGATTCAGAATCATAATTTAAAATTATTCTCGTTTTACGTGTATTTTTTGTGAGATAAAATACTGTAACGAGCTACGAACCATGATTCGAATCAGGGCCCAAATCTCCATTCCAAACGTCGCATGGGTGCATATAAGATTTGTTGTGACATCTTAGATTTTGAATAATCTATACAGCTTAGGAGTTTTCATCGTGCCTCATGATCTTGATAATTAAAATTCTTAATTCATTCATGAACTTCGTAATCATCAACAAGTTTAGATCGTGGTGTTGAATACTTGATCACCATCGATCTAAATTACACTCGTTGAATTGTCATCTTTAGCATCAATTTATGATCAAACAATTTATTTTTAACGTAATTCTCAGTTTAGATCATTCGACCGAGGTATTCATAAAGGTCATTATTTGACCTTGACATAAAATTATTAAAATACTTATATTAAATCTAGCACATTGAGTAATTATATTTAAATAACCAAGTGTGCTATCATAGAATTACGTCATACCATGCGTTTCACTCAAGAAATGTCGTTGCGGGATTCGCGAGATTGATTATTATTCATCATAAAAGCCTCATAGTTACATGAGATTTAAAGTGCCTTAATGAGGAAAAATTCATTGTCATAAATCGTGGTTAAATAACGATTTAGACTTGTGAATTTTCTGAGTATTAGAATCTATCCTCCTTAAAAGATTTTCATCTTTGAAAATTAGAAGATCTCAGAGTATATTTCCCTATTCTATATTCGTGTTCATAAAAAGTTTGCTCAATTCCTTTGATTTCACCAAAATATAATGATAGAAGTATTGGCTTATTCCTAAGGTTGCTCTCCTCTTAGGTCCAAGTTCTCACTAGCTTTTCCTTGTCAGTTATATCTTCACGGACCTTATCAGTGTTGTAAAAACGGCAACGAGTTGTGCAGTGGAATTTTAAAATTTTTAAACAATAACAAAATTGATCAAGAACATGTTCATGATAGTATATAACATAAATACCAAATATCTAAATCATACCTATAGAGATTATGAAAATTACACGTCTACCTGACTAAAGCGTTCCAAACAGCAAGTAGAAGAGCCTCAACCAATTAGTCTTCTTTAAAATTCTCATTTTCACAATCGGTATGCAAGTGGGCACACGTCGTTCAATCTCCTCTTGGTATCTTGAACTCCTTCCAACCACAAGAGAGCCAAAGAAAAATTTGATATTGAGTGTCAGTTTTTCCTGTTAGGAACCCTTAGCAATAGCTCTCAAAACGTCGCGCAAGTGATCTAATGAATAATGAGATGTACCGGGCTACTTATAAATTTTAGGAAGTCATATTGCCGCAACAATTAGGTTTCTCAAAGTTAATCTCGCATCAAAGATCGCATTAAGTTGATAAAAAGCACCGGTTGATGAGTCCCAACATGAAAAACTTCATGTTGATTTTTACGTTCCGGTCGATCGGCCTCCGTCTTCGGTCCCTCTGAAAACTTAGTTTCCAAGCTTATTCAATATGAATTACTTGCATAAAGCCTCAGTTTTAATTCAAATAACCCAATGTAGAAGTTACTTGATTAAATGAGTCATATAATAGCTTTCCCATATTAAATAAAACTCAAAACAATACTTCAATCAATTTATCTATAATTAATTATTCAATTAATTTACCCAATAAAGTACTCCTGAATTTATCACTGATCTTACATTTGACTTTGAACCTTTAGCAAAAATAACATAAGTTACCAAAATGTAAGGAATGTGCCGTATCGTTACATGAAAGTATATGAGCTAGTAAAAAGATCTGATGGACATATATAAATCAAGCTCTATAATCACAAGAGTACTTGTTCACCAACAAGTTCATCACATGATTATAAACTCTAGTACTATTTCACTAAAAGCCTAAAGTTGTACTCTCGATCTATACAATATATTTACAAAGCTCCGGATATCTCTCATCTATGACTCATTATATTAGTGTATCATTCCTACAAGATATCCTTAACCGACTTGAGGTCAAGTTCCGTTTTACCTTTCTGACTATATTTATCTTATGCTCCATTATTCCTCCATCAGAAAATCCACTATTCTTACCAGTACAAATAGTAAATCATTAGATAACAGAAAGTAGTCAAATGGCCAAGCCCTCGTATTTTTGAACCCACAGATGTCATGATCGAGAAATTTATCAGAATTATTGTATAGGATAATATTTCCTAGAATTCTTTGTATCATTAATATAAATACTTTTATGATAAGTATTTGTTGATATAAGTATGGAATAGTAAGTTATAAGCTAAAGTTCAGAAATTTCTAAACTACAATGTAGTTACTGATTTTCAGACTGTATTTAAGAAAGAAGTATTAAATGTTGTGTTAAGCCCACAAGTGGGTAAAAACATGAATGATAAGTTTAAGAAATAGAAAATAATTGAAAGACATCAATTCTAGGGTTTTAGAAACAGTCGGAACGAAAAACAGACGAAAAAGGGGTTCGGAAGGCCGAACCGAGAAAATTGGAGTTTCGACTGATTTGAGTTGACCGAGTCAAAATTTATTGACTAAGAGTCGACCAAAATGTCACCTTCAAAAAGTTAGTCAAGAATAGTCAAGGTTGACTAAGTTGACCATCTGTCTGAAAAATGCGTATAAAATGCGTACCGGATAGGAATTAAACTAAACTAAAATAGGATAATTATTAAATTATCAATGGTTGAGATTAAAAGTGAAAAATTGGATGGAAGGCTGAGATTGAGTCATGTGGCATGAGAGGTGGCCGGCCAAGACTTAATGGAGAAGAAAATGAAAGATATTTGTGGGATATGTTGGGAATTTTGTAAAAAGTCCATGGAAAAGTCAAGATTTCATTTTTTGGACTTTTACTTTAGGGGTGGTCAGTTCACTTAAGGGATAAAACGTGAGAAATGTTTATTTCTCATGCTAAGAACAGAGGGAACTCAGCCAAAGAGAAAGGAAGAGAAAAAAAATCATCCAAAGTGAGAAAAGTGAGTTTTGATCGAAATTGACAGAACGACACCATTAGTTCATGTCACCGAAGCTTGTTCTTCATTTTTTAAGGTGAGAATTTGAATTTTTCTTGTTATTTCCCTACCATAGTTGCACATGGAGTATAGGGGAAAAGATGAAAAAAATTTCACTAAAAAGGGAGATTAGCTTATGATGATTAAGGAACTTAAATATTGATGAATTAAGGATAGATTCTAGGTTGATTGACCTTTGTTTCTATCAATTTTTGATATGGAGAAATTTTATAGATATATGATGAAACCCTAGAAATTGTGAAGAAAATGAAAGAAAAAGTATGTGAATGGTGTTTGATGGATGAAACAACGGATAAAACGAGCTAATGTTAGCTCGGGAAACATGCAGAAATAGGCAGAACTCTGCCGAAATTTAGTTTGAGTATTTTGAACTAAAACCGGATTTCAAGAGGAATAAGGGATTAAAGTGTGAAAAAAAAGGTGTTTCGATAATCGGTGATGTATAGAAATCGAATACAATGAGAATTCACAGTTTTGGACCGAAACTGAAAATTAGGGCCATGACTGAGGAACGTGCACGATTAGTGCAAATTCTTGAGATAGGAAATATTTTGGGATTGAATACCAAACATATGGTAGACCTTTCCGAATTTAATTTCAATGTAATTATTGATCTTAGATTTTGAATCTAACGATCAGAAATTTATGCAATAGGATCGATTAACGATTGAAGTCGGAAAGCGTCAAGTG
Organism: Morus notabilis; assembly: GCF_000414095.1. Taxonomy (NCBI): domain Eukaryota; kingdom Viridiplantae; phylum Streptophyta; class Magnoliopsida; order Rosales; family Moraceae; genus Morus; species Morus notabilis. Next base: position 34,627 of record NW_010362547.1, read on the forward strand.
AGACAAAGGACGCATCGTTAGCGACACTTTGGTAAGTACAATAGTTTTTCTATGGCTATATCACGAACAAGCTACTTTTCTATGTTGCACAAAAATTGTGCATATGGTAGAATTTTGAATGTTAGATACAATGTGAATGTTAGATACTATGTTAAGTATGTATCTATAAGACTTAAGTAGCCATAGAACTTTACTCTGCGAAAAGTATGTAATGATGATAAGTCAAGGTCAAGTTAAGAGAAAGAGTTAAACTTTAACGAAAAGTCAATCTCATGATAAATTGCTCAAAAATGAACAAATTCATAAGATTTAACTAAAGTTACCATTTCAATGAGAAAATTGATAAATGGTATGAGACCAAACATCCTGTTTGTACCAGCCTTCGAAGGAAAGGTTATTATGAGACTATGAAAGAAATGAAACTGTGACTGAGTTGGATTGGTTAGCTACCCCACTCTTCACTGGTTATGCGCGATATGGTACAACAGGACATGGCCCATATAAGAAGTAAAAGACAAGAAAATGAAAAATAGAAACCGTTACATATAAAGGTACGGTATCTGTAAAGAAGAATGAAAAGAATGAGAAATACAAAATGAAAGTCGTTCAGAATGTGAAAACACAATGTGAACGACTAAATGAGACAAAAACATAACAAAGCATGTAATGAAAGAAGAAGAACATAAGCCATACATGTTTTAGTAGTACAGAATGTATTAGGATATATGACATGAATGCATATATGGGTATGCATAATTATTACATCTGTTATGACCTATTGATACTTACTGAGCGAAAGCTCATTAAGTTTGTTCATGTTGTAGGAAGCTCGGGTAGGGCACCGACTCCCTGAAACTTGTTGCTAGACATGTAGAGAGGATGTAGCAGCGGAGTGTGGGCAAGTGGGTTGTGGATGCATCACGTGTTTTGGAAACGCTGTTGAACTTTATGTGTAAAAAAGTAAATAGTGTCTTATGAATATAGATGAGTTATGTAACGAAAGTTAAGCTTCCGAGATGGTGAGGCTATGCATAGCAACCTCTAGTCACAAGGTATGACTAATGTAAAAGAATGCTGTCAGAATCCTACAGCATTTTAGGTATGACTAATATAAAAGAATGCTGTCAGAATGCTACAGCATTTTGAGAATGACTAATGTAACAGAATGCTGCCAGAATGCTACAACATTTTATGAATAGTTGAAAATAGAATGCTAGCTAAATGCTACAGCATTTAGACGTACATGGTATGAATGAAAAAAAAATTGGCCTGAATTTTTAAGAGGTTATAACTTGTGAGTAGTAGAGGTTAAGAAATGTTAAGTATGAGCATAGGATGATGATCAAAAGTTAGGGTCGTCACAACAGATAATGCCATAAGAGGATGTCATTGACTCCTTATAGGAGCTATTATTGACTCTTTCATCTGATCCAATATAGATTCCACTACTAGGAACTATATCAATATCTTTACAATGGAGTCCCAACTCCAACGAGCAAGACAAGCTGTCTCCATTAGGAAGTAGATAACATACCAATCTTAACATGAATATAACACTCAACTTGATTCTCTCGATTGCAGATGATATTATTTAATCTATCATCTTTAGATTCATGTCTTTTACATGTTCTTTCATTACATGCATGATCTAAAGACTTAGAATGACAATCTCAGACTTGTAATTTGCTTATTATATATTCAACTAATATGAATGTAAAGAGGACATTACATTGATATATAAAATAAATAAATCTCTATTATTACTCAAAATGTCACCAAAACATTGTTACATCTATTCCTAAAGTCATAAATGCTAACCATTGGTTCATATCCTAACACATGAGACTTGTTAAAAATATGCTTCATCATCAATGAACCATGTGGAATATTTAGGGATGACCGAAACTTAGGCGGTATGACCAGCCTGTATGCAATTGTTAATTCCTTTTAAACTCTAAAGGGCTCTATGCATTTAGGACTTAACGTCCCTTATGAAGCGCCACTTCTAACTGCATCGTATCCCCCATTTTGCTATTTCCAAAGATTTCCTGAGTCTGTCAATAACATAATTCTCCTTCTTCTTAAACACTTTAGTAGTTTCTATGGTACAGTTTGTGATCCTCTAACAACTTCTCACCAGTTTTGTACTGCTAAACTGGAGATCTGTACCTTCATCCATAGAGTGCTTTAGTAGTATTTCCTCTATCAATGGTAACTGTTACATATCTACTTCATGTCAATGCCATGCTCGTAATGCACTATCAAACGTTAGGATGGTTGGCTCAGTTGACCCTTTGTCTATATATATATATATATATATAAGCCTGCTTATTGATGTTCCATTCTTGTACTCCTCATTTTTTTTGCGAGTTCCTATATAGTTGGAAGTGGATCGACTGTCGTGACTATTAATGTTTGTCGTGCGTGCTTTATACTACATGGCTGTCGTATTTTTGGAAATCTCGACTAATTAATCCAATGAATGACTAAAAACCCTTAAGGAATTAAAGATATTCTAACTTGGTTGGTTGATCCATAATTTCTGAAAAGAATGCCAATCTATTTGACGTTTTGGCTAATCTTAAACTATATTTCATGAATTTTACCTTCACGACCACTTTACGGTTATTGCCAATTGTGGTCTTCTACAAAGCTAGTATTATTCTTTGGCTTCCTAACAAGTTAAGCCACTCTTGGTTGAAACTTACTACATCACTCCTCATTTCCTTCTGGCCAAGAGTACCTATTGGCCTCGTCGATGCTCGCTTATGTTCTTATAAATAAAACTCATGACGATATTAGTCTTTCAGTTGAATATCATCTTATCTCTTTTGGGTGACTTTGCTAGCTTTTCTTGGTGTCTTAGGATTTTCTAATCCAAATCCTCTACCATCTTGACAATATTTATCATCTCCCTAGAATTTCCCTTGGCTTAAATCGTACTTGGGGCTCTTATGGTGGTACTATTTTGACATTTGACATCAATTAAGTGGCATCGTTATATATTTGCGGGCGAACTACATTGCTAAGAACTCCAGTTTGTGGCCTAAGGCCCCGTTCATTTCACCGATTCGAGTTTAGAATTCGAGTTTTGTTACAGTAAAAAGCTCTTAAAAATAGTCACATCTAACGTTTTTGTTACAGTAAAAAGCTCTCACATAAAGTCACATCTCAACTCAAATTAAAAATTCGAATCAGCGAACTAAACAGGCCCTAAATAACTCTCATAGTGAACTTTTAATAATCATAAGTGTAGCTAATGATAATTCAACCTTGCATTACGGTTGTTCCAAGTCTCTCCTTACATGCATCGTGGTAATTTTACAACATTCCTAGCTTTTTCCATTAAATTCACTTCGTGCTTATTCTTCTATTAATTCATGCCAGGCTTGTAAGTGATGTGTCAATCTTAATAAACTCATCAATTTACCATCAATTATAGCACCTTCTAGACCTATAGAACATGTATTCCTGCAATATTTATTAAATTCGATCATTGTCCTATAGACGTGACGTTTTTTTTTTTTTTTTGCCACTACCCTCCTCTTCTTATGGCCTTATAAGTGATATGTGAACCACTTCATATTAAGTCCATTCTCGGAAAAACTCTAAATCATCTCTATGGTTCTATATAGTCAGCACAACAGTCCTTAGAAACCCTTTTATGCTTTTCTCAAGTCCTCAAAATACCATCGTGTACTTGAATGGGTTCATATTAGATACTTCATCTATTTGGCTCATAAAGACACTACTACAATTTCGCCTATTTGCGATCAAATTATTTGCGACGATAATTGTCGTCACGAATAAGTGACCATTTGCAGCGACATCTCATCGCAAATAGTGTCGTCAAACTGAAAAAATAATATCGTCGCTAAAACGTCATATGTCGTCACAAATAATGACTTGTGTCAGATCTCGAATGACGCGAACTTTTACCGTCAAAATAACATTATTTGCGACGACATGTCATCGCAAATAGTTTATTATTTGCGACAACACATATCGTCGCAAATAAAATTTATTTTATTTTTTTCCCCGAGCAAAAAAGGATTATTTTGTTTGGTGGCGAAATTTTTTTGCGACGACATTAATATATATCGTCGCAAAAAGTGATTTTGAATTCTCTCAACAAAATAGAAGGTAGGAAAAGTGAGTGGGTCCCCAAATATTATTTGCGACGACATATACATCTGTTGCAAATATGAATTCTAGAAGCTTCCTTTCACAACACGTGTCGTCGTAAATAATAACATGTCGTTGCAAATAGTCTTTATGTCGTCACAAAAAAGTCTGTTCTATGCCCACGAGCAGAACCTTCTCCTCCATTTTTTCCGATCGGCTTCTCTCTCTCTCATATGGCTTTTTGTTTTCTATTCCCATCTGTTTAGATATTCACCTTTTCTATTTAGTTTCTCTTTTGAAATTACTTCACTTGATCTTATTCACTGATATGAGCCTCTTTTTTTTCCCTTCAAACAGGCAATTGCCCTTGAACGAAGGAGGTTTGTTAAGAATGCAGAAACAGCAGTACAACAGCAGGCTATGTGGGAGAATTTGGCTCATGAAATGACTGCAGAGTTTTGAGGTCTTTGTGCTGAAATATTTTATACAAAGAGTGAATTGTGGACAGAAATAAGATATGACAAGTTAAAAGGTTGGATGACACTCTCGCTGTGTACGATGATGGAGATGTGACAGATTTTTTTTTCCTCCATAAAATCGAACTTCCAAATAGAGCCTTAGGATTTGGTAAAGTGGATTTTTTTTTTCTTGTTTGGTTGGATGGATTGACCAGAGGAGTACTCAGAAGGATCATGAATCCATTCCGGCCCATAAGAAATTATCCCTCCAATGTTGGATGGATTGGGTGATGGGGCAAAAGGTCTGTCGTGAAATTTCCATTTTGACAATATTCACTTTTCGACAAAATTTATAATACTTAATTACTACACCTATTTTTCCAATAAAATTCTATCTCATAAACATAATTATATTTTTTTTTATAAAGATGAATACTTTTCTTTTTTAGATAAAGTAAATGATAGTTTAAAACTTACATGTACATATATATGTAAAACATATATATAATGTTATCTGCAAAATACGCTTAAAATGTAAACCTTAACAAGGGAATGGACAAAGCCATCATCTTTCCTCATTTCATACCATACAACTTTGAGGAATTTACGATCAATCTTCACTTTATAAATTCCTCTAGTGGAAAACAAATCATGAAAAATGAAATGTATTGCAGCCATAACAAAGGCTTACAAAAAAAACTTCTATAGAGGGTGAAAAAAAAAAGAGTGGAAGATGCAACCAATGACTTATTTAATTTTCTACCAATATTCTTTTAAAATTGGTCCTCTTTTAAACTAAAATCTAAAGAGAAAAAGTGGATAAAAAACCTTTTGATGTTTAGAACATGGCAAAAATCTTTACACTCCATCACTGGAGAGAAAGTGAATAAAGATGTTCTAACACTATAATACTTTTCTCAAGTATTAGGAGAATATTGAATTTTTCACCTAAATGATTGACATTAAAATTTAACGTTGATTAGAGATGTTCCAAGATCAAGTTTATTAGAACTCAATTAAGTGATTAACCCTCTGGGAAGCGAAAACTTAATAAAAATAAAAAAAAAAAGAAGGTAGAAGTTGAATGACACAATATAAACTTGAGGGTATTTCAAGTGGTTTGATACCTAAGTGCGTATGTGTGTCCACCAGGGTCAAACTTTAGTGGTTTCATTTCTCAAATAAATTGGGTGCCATAAGCCCACACTGTTCTCAAATAAAACAAAAACAAAAACAAAAAAAAGGGCAAAGTAATCCCCTGTAAGCCACAAGTATACCATAACACTTAACTTCTACTAAACAAGAGATTGCACAAGAAAAATACAACATAATTTACCTTATTTTGTAGTGAGATCGCAGATTATGATCTTAGTTAGAATCATTCACACCTCACTGTTTCTGTGTAGCCAATACCAAATATCAACTTTAATTCTACTAATTACCTAGGACAACAGAAAGCTACCAACCGAACTTGACCATGTCTTTAATTTTCTCCTTTGCCATCCACCAAATGCGTTTGAACAAGTTACGTACATGACATACAAATTCAACGCCTCTCAGATTCAATGAACTTAGACGAATTTTGATCGCATTAGTCTCATATAGTCATGTTATATTATTATATACCAAAAGAGAAAAGAGATAAATACTTTTTAAAAATACACACTTAGAATTATTATCCTTATTTTTTATTAATACTAAAGTAAGTATTCTAATAAAAGGGTTTTAATCAAAAATTAGAGATAAAAATTCCGACGTATACACTCTTACGAGTAACTTCTACAATATCTCTATACTACACACTATAATAAACGATTGTATTATTGAATATAGAAAGTTCATTTTCATTGTTTCTCACGCCACGGAGTACGCAATCATATAAATAAATATATATATATATATATATATATATAATAACTAATTCTGAATGGGACATGAGGAGACAAAAGTAAAGTAGATCTCATCCACTTCTTAATTTTATTTCTTTTGTAGACTAGTGACGAAAATAATTTTTAATGCGAAAAACTTGATACTTCTTCATCCGAGATATAGTCATAAAAACTGTAGTTTGCTGTATTATGCTGACTATTATATAGAAAGACTAATATGATAATTCTTATAGCATACCCTAAAAAAAAATAATTCTTAATAGTATATGAACATTATAATGCATCATACCGTAGTAAACAAACCTTTACGTGCTTTGCATGGTTATACATACATAAATAAAGGGTAATTGGCTATGCTAATCCCTGAATTTTAAATAAAGGGTGATTGGCTGTATTAATCCCTGAATTTTAAGTATAGTGACAATTTTGTCCATGAACTCTTACTTTATACATATTTAGTCCCTAAACTTTTATTTTTCGACATTTTAGTCTCTGATAGTGAAATTGGCAACGATTTCTGAAATTGAATAAAGATAAACATGTGTAGATCGCGTGATAATTTAAAATTTTACAGAAAGAGTACATATTCTATGTAAAATTTTCTCTTTATTACTATCAAAACCAATTAAAAAATAGTATTTTGCACATACTACAACAATTTAGTAAAAAGTTTTTTGTTATTATGGGATAATGATGTGTTTATGTACATTAAATTTCATAAATTGTTAGTCAATTTTAGTGTCAACCTGTAAGGGATCTAAACTGTCAAAAAATGAATGTTCAAGGACTAAATATACACTAAAAATTAAAAATTCAGTGATCAAATTATCGTTATGTTCAAAATTCAGAGACTAACAGAGTTAATAACTCATAAATAAATAACTACGCCTCAACGATGTCATGGGAAATTGTTTTTCATCTCCTAGTCATTTCTTTACTATGAGATTTTCCAAAATTATAGTACAGATACCTATTAAGTTTCGATTAAAATTTAAAAAAAAAATCTTGGCCGTGGCTTAAAATGGTAATTTAAATGTAAATAATGCGCCATAGTCATGAAAAATGATTGGATTCGAATTTATATTTGCTAAATGGTATTTTTATCGATGATTAGTTGAGCCATGTGCTGTGGACGTGGGAATAATTTTGTAAATTTGATCTCATTTTAAGACACTTCGCGTCCATAGAAGTCAATTTCAAAGAAGTATTTTGTAAAATGAGATAAAAAAAATTACCATTTTAAAAAAAAAAATCACATCAAAAAAATACAAAAGTTATAGATTTTTTTATTTAAAAACCTTAAGTAGGGACATATTGAAAAGGCTTAATTTTAATTAAAAGAAAGTGAGAAAAAGAAAATATTTCAAAGAAGTATTTTGTAAAAAAAAAAAAAAAAAAGATGAACTGTCAAAGAATATTGGGAAAAAACAAAAAGACAATAGGCAAAAGGAAAGAACAAAAAAATTTAAAAAAAAAAAAAAGAGTTTTTCTAAGAAAAATGAGGAAAATTTATAAATAAAAAAAAGAAAAATAAAGAATTAAACTTATATGATTACTTTTAAAAAGTTTAAGTAAGGAATCATTTAAAATAAATTATTCTACTTAAAAGAAAGTAAAAAAAAAAATATTCAAGTAATGAACAGCTAAAGATCATTATAGGACAAAACAAAGAATGTGAATAGACAAAAGAAAAGAAACAACAGTTAAAAAAAGAAAATGAGAAAATGAGAAAAAATTTAAAAGAAGAAGCAAAAAAGAATGACGCGAATATGTGATCTCATTAAACGCTAAATCTAAAAGGGGATTTGACTCTTTTATAAGTGACAAAATATATTTTTATAAAACAATATAAAAAGTTAAACTGTTAAAAAATCCACAAAGTAAAAAAAAAAAAAAAAAAAAAAAAAAAAAAACAAAAACACATAAAAAAAAAAAAAAAAAAAAAAAAAAAAAAAAAAAAAAAACCGTAAAGCACTTAAAAGATAAAAATAATGAAGATAAAAAGGGAAAGAAGAAAAAATAGAGAAAAAGGGAAGAAGAGAGGCTAAACATGGCACTCTTAAAGAGGCTTTTTTATGTATTGTTAGATTAGATTAGATGAAGTAATGCAGATTTTAGCAGCAAAAAAAAAAAACAGAATTAATGCATGATGGTTGTGATAAAAAAAATGTCAACATGTTAGCTGACGGAAAGCTTCGTTGGTAAATGAATTAAAGCACCAATATTATTCTAATCTATATACTCAATATTATCAATATTATGAAATTAATTGTTTGTCCACTATTTGGCAGAGCTTTCTGTAAGCTATTTTTGGCTTCCAGATTCAAAAGTTGTCAAAAGAGCTTTAACTTTCCAAAATTCGAATTGAAACTACACAAGCTTTTCCGAATAAATTTGGAAGCTTTATGGGAATTTTAGTAAGACATTATAAACTTTAATATTCTAAAATTTTTATTACTTATTAGAAACATAAAAAATTATTTAGGCATAATAAAGTCTTGTAAAAATGTTATTCTTAATGCTCTTTTCATTTTTAGAGTAATTGGTTGTACTATAGGCATGAACATATTTTTGGATTAATTATAGGGGATTGATTGGTCACCTAATTGGTAGCCTAATTTATCCTGATTGATTGATTCATAGATTATATTCTTAGAATTCATCCCTATACATACCCATGTACAGTTGTTTGTAAAAATATCAGTGAATGAAATGCAAAACTTATTATGATCTGTGAACATAGGTGAAATTGCTGAATCACATTAAAATCTTTGTGTTCTTTTTGTTCTTCTAATTTTTGCTTGTTGTTTCAACAATTAATATTCTGTGTATTAGATTTTTAAGCAATTGAAGATTTTCACATAAGGGAGTAGAAAAGGAACAAAGATGAGGAACAAAAATAATAAGACGTATTACATAGACACTATTATAGTTTCTTTGCTGCTACAGTAATTAGATACAAGGGACCTTTTTCATTAGGCCAGTTTATTAGTAGCGCAAATTTCTGAATGTTGGATCTGATTAAAATCACATTAGATTAAAAAATTATATAGAACAAATAGATTCTGATAAAAATTTAACTGCTCAAAAAGTAAAAAATTACAGGTAATTTTTTTTTTAGTCTTATCAGAAAAACTTCTTTAGATACAATACACATATATACTAGGTCCAGGATCAATATGACAATTTCTTGTTTATTTATATAGTTTTTTATTATTACTATTTCTTCTTTCTTGTTCATAAGATGCCTCACAAATGTATCCATCTTTATTTCGTACCTTTAGAATCGACTGTGTCAGTTCCGTATCGATTATATGTTTGGTACCTAGATTCATTTCCTGATTCGAATCATGATTCGTGGTTCGCTACAGTATTTTCTCTCATAAAAAATACACGTAAATCGAAAATGATTCTAATCACATGGTTCTAATCTATGAACCAAACGTACGTTTTCAAGACATATTCTATTTCTTTGCTTGGGATGCGGACAAGAGGAAACCCAACAAATGGATCCAAAACTGAGATGCCGAAATGACGAGTAGTGATAATCTTTTTGATAAACAAATATTTTTTTAATCATTCCGCGAGTTTTTATTTTCTTTTTTGAGGTTAAAAATAGGAAGTGCAACCGAACGAAATCTTATTTTAATTCAATTGCAAACAAACCAATTATTGATTGATTTTGAAATTTTCAAACCCAACCAAATCATTTAAATAATTAAATCCAAACCAATTAATATTAATTTGGTTTTTTGTATTGGTTTGAATTAATATTAAAAATTTTGTTCTCCAACCATAATTAGAACCAAAACTTTACTATAATAAACATTAATTTGTACTCAATCATAAATATACATGACTCAAAAAATAAATATTCAATTCATGATAGAATAAAACATCTAATGTCAGAAATTAATCATCCAAAGCAAAAATAAAATATTCAAGTTTGTCAGATAAAAAAATACCTATAAATCGTCTATCATAAAATATTGAAACACAATAACATAAAATAACATAGCTAATTATATTTTGACAAATGTAAAGAATACATATAATTTCTCAAAATATATACAGATAAAAGTTGGTTTGGTTTAGCTTTTCTAAGAGTTAAACCACAAACCAGATTAATTTAATTAATTTTTTGAAAATTTAAACCAAACAAAACTGATTATTGTTTAATTTGGTTCGACTCGGCTTGGTTCGATTAATTGAATGGTTTGATGTACAACCTAGCTAAAAATTGGAAAAAGAAAATACAAGCTACACTAATGTTATTTCGTAACATATAAAAGCATTGTGTATATAGCTATATATCTCGTGCCCTACCTCTACAATTTGCCCTAGAGCCGTCCTCTCTCTCTTTATCTCTCTTTCCTCCATTATTGTCTCTCTCAAATTTTATTAAGTTCTTTGTATTATTCTCTACACACATAGTGCAAACAATAAATACTACAATCAAATATCTACCACTCTGCGAATTGATCATTAATCCCTCATATAAATTTTGCTGTTGGAAATTGACCTCCACATTAATGAAGCCCGAATTAGCATACCACAAGACCAACCCTGTACTGAAGGGAAAGATATTGAATTTCTGTAAATATCTTACAATATATAATAGAACTTCAATCCCGTTTCTTATCTGCAAATCCTTGAAGTTCAATTCACCAGTCGGTTTTTTTTTTTTTTTTTTTTTTTTTTTTTTTTTTTTTTTTTTTTTTAAGAAAAACAATACGTGCATCATGTGGAAATTCAACGTCTTCTAGGTTCATTGAACTTAGACGCATTTTGTGCTAGCTACTTTCTTATACTATAAATAAAGAAAGTTGACAAACACGACCCACACATATAGATGTATTATCTCTAAATTTTGTAATTGGAAGCCGTATTTGTATGGACTCATGTATTGCATTTGTATAAAAGAAACAGTCAATACAGACCAAAAAAAAAGAAAAGCGTTAACTGGATTTCGTTGACATTCACTAATCGCACAAATATCGGTATTACATTATTTAGAAGGCGCTAGCTAGCTGGTTGGATTGTGTTGACATCCACTAATAATAAACTGCCAACTGAGTTGCGTTAACATTCATTAATAGTACAACTATTGATATTTTATATTGTTTAGAATGCGCTAACTGGCTAGATTGTGTTGACATTTGCTAATAATACAAGCTTCGCTTCCCGATTGCTTTTCAACCCGATTTGGATGATCGTGGGCAAGTGTGTAATAGACATTTTTTTTTCTTTGTTTAATTTAAGCACCAACTGAATCACGTTAACATTCATTAATACTATAAATATTGATATTTTACATTATTTAGATTGCGTTAACTCTAACTAGATTGCGTTGACATTTACTTATAATACGAGCTTCGCTTTCCAATCACTTTTTGAGGCTGATTTGGATGAGCGTGTTATTTGTTTTTTGTTTATTTTTGTTTCTTTTTACATGACAAAAGTTTTCTTCGGCCGTTAGGTAGTTTTGAATCTGAATTAATCAATCGAGAAAGGAGTATATAAGTGTTGATACAATTTGAGAGTACTGTTTGGACATCTTTTTTCTTCTTTAATACAAACAGGATTGAATATGTGTACTCCTACTAGTGGTCATTGGTGAGTTACTTGGTCATTGCTCCTATAATTAGCTCCTCCAGTAATTTTAACTATCAATACTTGTGTTTCATATGATATACAAGATTCAATGAACCTGGACGGATTATGATCTTACTCCTCCCCTGTTACATAATACATTATCCATACCAAAACAAGTAGGGCTTAGAGAAATAGGTGGGGTCCACCTCTATAAAATATGCTGAATTGACCCAGCGAGCTTTCTCTTTTCTTTTCTCTTCTCTTCTTTTCTTTTCTTTTTTATTTCTTTTAATACGAAAGGACAGGGCATAATTGATTTTTTATTTTTACTATTAATATATGTTCTGACTCATACATACATACATATATATATATATATATATATATGAGTATTTAGGCCTGTTTGACATTATTTTTTAGAGACTGTTTTTAATTTTTTTAAAGTAGCTAAAGTAGACTAGAGTATTTAATAAATCTTATTTTCGTATAATAGTTTTTAAAAACTGTTGCTAAACAATAGAATTTGAGAAGCATGCATGAGTTGTTTTTACAGAGTAATTTTTACGGTCATTATCCAAATTTATTAAGATAACCTTAATAATAAAATAAAACTTAACTCTCAATATACTTATTTTAACTTTTTCATACTAAATTAAAAAATATATATTTTTACAATAGTTGTTTAAAAATTGAAAATATTTAATAAATATGATATGCTAAATTTCAATCAAATATTTGTAATAATTATTGAAATATTTAAAAATAAAAATAGTAAATATTAGAAGATGAATAATTTTTCTCCTTGACTAAATGTAATTTATTTTAAGAACTATTTTAATTAATAAAATTTAAAATATTTTTTCAATATTATGAATATTAAATATAAAAATAGAAATAAAATTAATTATAACAACAACTTATTATTAACACCAAGAAATTTTAGCAACACAATAATACTAAACTGGCTCTTAAACACGTAGGCCAATATTGGTACGAATGCCAGCAAGTAGGTGCTACAACAAAAGGGCTCGTTGTAACTGACGTAGTTTGCGAGTATGACAGCTTAAAAAAATGGAAGATGCGTTTGCAGAAATTAAAAAAAGTAAATAAATAAACAGATAAACTAATTAGCCTTATGAGACATACATGACGGCTTATTTATCTTCTTCCAATTGTTATTTAGGAGCAATGCTGCAATAAGCTTGACTGATATTAGTATAAAGATTTGACTAACTGGCGTATTATTTTGTTCACTAAAAGTTTGGTAAAATTACCTGACACTCTACTCGAGAACTCTCACCAAGTCAAGAGTGACCATGGTATATCTTCAACAAATAATTATTAAATCTATTAGTAAATAGTTATTATATCTAATTTATAATTTTGAGTGTGTTTAATAATAATACAATGCTTATATTTTTGATTGGTTAATTAATTACCGAACTTTTACTTAATTGCTTATTATAAAATTTTTAATTATTAATATATCTATTAATTACTAAGATGTTTATTCATTAATATATTACAAGATAATAATTTATGGTTAATATTTGGTTAACAATTGTTCTTTCCGTTTGCAATGAAAATCTTTTCAAAGGGGGTTAAGTAAGCTAAAACAAAGTTTAGGGAACAAAGGACAAGGGTTCAAAATTCAAAAAAAAAAAAAAAAGAATGACTATTAATATATGTTCTGACTCATACATACATACATATATATATATATATATATATATGAGTATTTAGGCCTGTTTGACATTATTTTTTAGAGACTGTTTTTAATTTTTTTAAAGTAGCTAAAGTAGACTAGAGTATTTAATAAATCTTATTTTCGTATAATAGTTTTTAAAAACTGTTGCTAAACAATAGAATTTGAGAAGCATGCATGAGTTGTTTTTACAGAGTAATTTTTACGGTCATTATCCAAATTTATTAAGATAACCTTAATAATAAAATAAAACTTAACTCTCAATATACTTATTTTAACTTTTTCATACTAAATTAAAAAATATATATTTTTAAAATAGTTGTTTAAAAATTGAAAATCTTTAATAAATAAGCTAGGCTAAATTTCAATCAAATATTTTTAATAATTATGGAAATATTTAAAAATAAAAACAGTAAATATTAGTAGATGAATAATTTTTCTCCTCTGACTAAAAGTAATTTATTTTAAGAACTATTTTAATTAATAAAATTTAAAATATTTTTTCAATATTATGAATATTAAATATAAAAATAGAAATAAAATTAATTATAACAACAACTTATTATTAACACCAAGAAATTTTAGCAACACAATAATACTAAACTGGCTCTTAAACACGTAGGCCAATATTGGTACGAATGCCAGCAAGTAGGTGCTACAACAAAAGGGCTCGTTGTAACTGACGTAGTTTGCGAGTATGACAGCTTAAAAAAATGGAAGATGCGTTTGCAGAAATTAAAAAAAGTAAATAAATAAACAGATAAACTAATTAGCCTTATGAGACATACATGACGGCTTATTTATCTTCTTCCAATTGTTATTTAGGAGCAATGCTGCAATAAGCTTGACTGATATTAGTATAAAGATTTGACTAACTGGCGTATTATTTTGTTCACTAAGTTTGGTAAAATTACCTGACACTCCTTCTATTCGAGAACTCTCCCCAAGTCAAGAGTTACCATGGTATATCTTCATCAAATAATTAATTAATCTATTAGTAAATAATTATTATATCTAATTTATAATTTTGAGTGTGTTTAATAATAATACAATGCTTATATTTTTGATTGGTTAATTAATTACCGAACTTTTACTTAATTGCTTATTATAAAATTTTTAATTATTAATATATCTATTAATTACTAAGATGTTTATTCATTAATATATTACAAGATAATAATTTATGGTTAATATTTGGTTAACAATTGTTCTTTCCGTTTGCAATGAAAATCTTTTCAAAGGGGGTTAAGTAAGCTAAATCAAAGTTTAGGGAACAAAGTACAAGTGTTCAAAATTCAAAAAAAAAAAAAAAGAATGACCTTAAAGTTGAGTAAGCAGAGATTAATTCAAAAATATTTGTAAGTACAGGTTGTCACATATATTATATGCTATTACCGAACAACAATGTGGATAATAATCTGACACTTTGCTTTTATTGCACTTAATTGAACAACGACGTAAAATTTTTGAAGAACAAGAGAGGAATTTACAACATAAGTTATAGATATATATATATATATATATATTTCAATGTAGACTTTTCTACTTTCTTTTGTAATAATATTAGAACTATTACTAAGTCTTTTATTTTGTTTCAGTTAAATATATTTTAATTTTAGTCTTTCTTACATTGTGTGCAGATGCTATAAATTTATTTTGCGAACGGCTCAAAATTTGTGTTTTCGTTTAGTTTTTTTTGGCAATGTAAAAATTATATCGTAGGAAGGCAAAAAAAAAAAAAAAAAAGCTTTTTTTCAGTTAAGGTCCATTTCCTCTTGAAGGATATGGGGGCTTCTCCCGTTGCTTTGCCCAGTCGGTGTTCAGCATGTAATGTTATCTCGTGCACTACCTCCGTAATTCTCCCTAGAGCCGCTCTCTCTCTCTTTCTCTCCCTTTCCTCTATTATTGACTCTCTCATTTTTATTAAGCTTCTTTATATTATTCTCTACATACGTAGTGCAAACAACAAACACTACAATAGACGTAATCTGGGTTATCAGGAGAACTACTATAAATTTTGGTGTCTTCTCTTTATTTTTCGCACTTTACTTTATTGCTCATATGCTAGATCATCTTAGGTAAACAAAT
>NW_010362548.1:0-21732 GCF_000414095.1 Morus notabilis
TTTTTTTTTTTTGTGCTTAAAAAGTGAGAGATATCCTTAGCTATTCTAAGACTTTCTTTGTAACTCTTAAACCCTGTTAGTCTACGGACTTTGTGAGGACCCATAGTAGGTCCGAGGAGGAGCCGAAGGCGGATCGTGGAGCTCAGATTAAGTCTGGAGGACTGAAGGCGGGCATCGAGCTTGGAGTAGGTTAGGAGGACCAAAGGCGAGTAGAAGACTCGGAGTAAAACGAGGAGTCTAAAGGCAAGTTAAGGAGTCGTCACAAGTTAGGAGTTGGTATAGATTCAAAGGTTTCTTGTAAATCCAAACTTTGTAACTGTTTTGGTGATAGTGGATTTCTTCTTTTTGCTGGTGTGTTCAGTACACGTGGTTTTTTTTAAAGGGTTTTTAGCTACGTTAAATAACCATATTGATGTGTCATTTATTATTCTGTAATTTTCAATTACACAGTAATTTTTGGTTTCTATTTAGACAGGCTTGAATAAGGTGTTCTGTGCGCACAAAACGCTAATTATTAGTTCGTCTGGTCTAACAATAAGCATCATTCTTCATGAAAAACAAAAAGAATCTTTTCTGTTCTAGGAATTTCACAAGCTGCATGTGCAACTCACTGAAAATAGAAGTTTTAACACTACACATATCATAGTTGAGACTTATAGCCACGTTTGATTTATTGGTTTGAACATATAAATTTAAATTTATATAAGATAGAACCCTGCATAAAAAAAAGGATTTAAATTGTGGTCAAAACAATGGGTGTTTAGTCTCTACTTGTAGCTATGTTGATTTGCACTTTTGAGATCCATATGAATCTTATACAAATCAATGACATACATCAACTAACAAACTCAAATAACATTACAACTTCTTTTTCATGAAATTGATAATTTTTCTTAAAAAACTCAAGGTAAATAGAAGATTCACCATGGGAGCACCTATTGTAAAATTTCATAAGAGATTTAAATAGAATGATGCATGTATGATATTGGATACAGTCAGAGGATTATTTTTAAACATCATTGCTACACTCACTTTATAAGCTTTGTCTAATTTAAATCTTTTATTAAAAAAATATTATTGGTGTCAACCTTTTCGTCTGTTTCTTTCACCGCTTCAAAAGTATCAGAACCCACTAATAAAAAGAAAAGCACCTAACTAAGGCCTTGTTTATTTTATAACTCAAGTCATATTACTACGGTGTTTTCTCTCATATAAATTCAAAAGTAACTTTTTTATTACAATATTTTTTTTTCATATATAACTTAAATTGTGCAAATGAACATATCTTAAATTCTATTAGAATGACCAACTCAGTTTTCACTCATGTCATATCTGGCGCATAACATATGAGCAGTCGGGCTTAAGGTGATGGTAATTCTATTTACCTTGAACGTTAACGCGTCTAAGTCTTCATTTCTTAATAAAGGAAAACAATACTAACACAGTACACTTATCAAGTTATGGTGTGTTTAGTAAAGGGATTCGTACCCTGATTCGAATTATAATTCATGATTCGCTATAGTATTTTTTCTCATAAAAAATACACGTAAATTAAAAATAATTTTAATTTTATTATTCTAATTCATAAATTAAACGTCTCACCTGACGTGACAATTTACTTTTATTATAATTGATCAACAAGCATTTGCGGAATTCCTCTAATTAAAATGGTATTGGTCGGTAGATCTCAAAGGAATTGACGCAATCCAAACTCTGTCCTTCTCTCTCTCTCTTCTCTCTCTTCTCTCTCTCTATGTATATTACTTTTAATTTTAGGCCAACAACGACCTCGTCCATACGCAACAAACAACAAACGCATCAAAAGAAAACACACCAACCAACCCAACAACAACAAAAAGAAAGGAAGAAAAACAGACTTCTACGCCCAATGACACACAAAAATACATTACACATTACGATCGAGACTCTTGTCTCTCTACAGTTTTCTTTTCTTTTCCTTTCACTTTCTCTCTCTATCTCTCTTTTCTTTTTCCTTTTTTCTTTTTCTGCTCGGACTTTCTCTGAACCTATGGAGGACAAAATCACTGTCGCAAGCAGAAACATCAACTGAGAAAACGAGAGAGATAGAGAGAGAGAGAGTGTGTGTGTGTGTGTGTTTTGGAGTGATCACATGAGAGCAGAGAGTAATGGAGGGAGCAGAAGAAGAGCTAGAGAGAAGAAGCAAGTTTCTACATAGTTTGATAGAGAAGAAGAAAGCGACGGAGCAGAAAACGCAAAATGAGAGCCTCAACGTCCGAGTGAGGGCTTCCGACATGCCTGTCCCTTTGCAGAGCCGCGCTTTCCGATGCGCCCGCGATCACCTCGACTCCATGCCCGGCAAGCTCGACAGTAAACGCCTCGCTCTCGCTCTTAAGAAGGTAAAAACTGAAAATAAAAACGAAAACTTTTTTGTTCTTTTGTCTTTTTGAGTGCGTTCATTTTTATTAGATTATTGAATCTTTTATGGGTTTTGATGGAATAGAAAATGGAGTGTTTGGTGATGATCCAGTTTCGGTCTTTCTTGTATTATAGATTATATACATATAAATACATGTAGGTACACTTGTATATGGCAAAGCAGGTTATTTACGGTATTTACAGGAAATGCTCAAAATTGATCTTTCTTTTCTTTTCTTTTTTTCCTCAACAAGATTTTCAAGTATTTCTGGGATGGATTTTTTTTTTCTGGGTTATGTCAGGCCGAGTTTCTATTTTCTTGTCTTTCTCAGTTGGGGTTTTTCTTTTTTCTTTAATATCAATAAAATTATTTGTAGTTTTTTTTTCCCCTAAATTTGGTGAATGACACTTTTGTTATTACATTGTTGCTTATTTTCTTCCTAGTTTTGATTGTTTTCAACGACAGTAATGTTGTTTACAAGATTGAAGCATGGAATTTATCACCTTTTTTTTTTTGGTATAGATTGATTAATAAAACGGATTTACAAAAATAAGGGTCTCGATCAGGTTCAACATCGTTCCAATTACTGTAATTATTTCATTTCACAGAGTCGCACTTAGCTGGATATAAAAAACTCCTCCTCCAAGTGATCTTTATTTTGTTAGATCAAGATATGTCAAAGTTATCATATGTTCATTTCACCGATTCGAGTTTTGCTATAGTAAAAAGCTCTTAAAAATAGTCACATTTAACTTTTTTATTACAGTAAAAAATACTCACATAAAGTCACATCTCAACTTGAATTAATTTAAGCTGAAATTGATCTAAAAATTCAATTGAGAGTGAAATTCTATCCGGGGTTCACTTCTTTCTTTGAAGGTTGTTACTATCGGAGAAACTTCAAAAGAAAAGAAAAGAGTAGCCAATTAGATTTCATGTTCAAAAGAAAGCCAAACAAAATTGGTAAATCCCAAATCTTTGATACCGAAGATACTCCACTAAAACTTGATAAAATACTCAGAATTTTTCCAAATATAATTCATGCTACTTGGTTCACCATTTACATGGTTTAAATTGGTTTTCATTTTCCTGTTTAGGATTAGTGAAGCTTGTATTTAATCCATACCTCTATCAGTGAAACTTGTAGTAAATTTAGCCCACTTGTTAGAAACAAAGTGGCTCTGTTGCTCCATACAAATAAACCAGCATCTGATTTTTTTTTTTTTTTTTCACCCCAAGACTTTTCTTGTTTCATGAAGGGTGTAAAGTAGCGAACGAATTTCAAATATATCTCAAACGAAGTAGTCTTTGAAGGATATTGAAGTCCAAGCAAAATGTCTACTGATTGTCCCACTTATTTAACAAGCTTGTTTGGCTCACTAGGCACATCTATCAAACAGAAGCAGTTTATATGATAAAAATTTGTGGGTCTAATAAAGGTTTTGGAAATACTTTATTGACTTTTCCTTTGATTAACTTTAATTGGTATGCAAGTGTATTGATTTCGTCATTTAAAGTGGTAGATGGCAGAGGAAATGCAATAATTTGTGAAGCCTAGCATTAGACCCATCAACTTAACTGAGTATGGTAACAATTACAAATGTTTTTAGTTCTTTTAGTTTCGAATGCATTTAGATTGTGCCCGTGTATGATGCAACAGTCAACAAGTCATGGAAATTTCTGGCTAATATAATGTAAAAAAGAATTTTGACAAAGTCTTTTCCTGATACTTATTCTGCGACTTTCTGAGAAGACCATTATTTACTGAAGATTTAGAGAGCAAGAGGGTATGGAGAATAGTTGAGTCAACTCTACCCACCCTATTTTGAGGTCTTTTGGAACTTGGAAGTATTCTCTACATGAAGTTGCTTGATCAATCCAGTTTGGTATTGTTGTGCTTCTTGAAAATTTTCCGATTTCGCTGCTGTTGCTGGCAAAGAAGCTTTAAGCTGGAGGGTTGTTCTTTTACAACAAAATTCAAAAAAAGTTTAAACTCAAGTTACAACTTTATTCAAGTTCACGTTCTTTTAAGTTCTAATTTTATTTAACTTTATTTAAGTTACAACTTTAAACTCAAGTTATAACTCAAATTCAACTCAAAAACTACACTCAAGTTACACTCCAAAAGAACAACCCAGTTTCTCAAAACTGGTATGAAAACCAAGCCAGTTTGGTATTTGTTGTGTTTTCTGAACTCACATTTAGGCTTAATTAACTTAGGTGTTGTTTACAGGTATGAATCATGGTTCAAACTTTTTGTTAGAGTATTTTCGCTCATAAAATTTAAATTTCTATTCAAATTTTTTGGTAGTTATTCTAAAGTAATAAGTGTACTCGATTTGATTTCTATTTTATTGTTTATGCATACTGGAGGAGATTCACAATGAGATTTTTTTTTTCTGGCTTGACAGGAATTTGATTCAACGTATGGTCCAGCTTGGCACTGCATTGTGGGAACAAGCTTTGGTTCATACGTTACACATTCTCTAGGAGGCTTCTTGTATTTTTCAATTGACAAGGTCTATATCCTGCTTTTCAAAACTGCCGTTGAGCCTTTGGAACATTAATTCATAGTGTCTACAAAACAAATGTCGTTTCTATGCTTGTCTGTTTGATTGTGACTCTTTACAGATCTCAAATACCATTTTATTTGTAAGATTATAAACTGAAACGTTTACAAAACATCTGTTTGTTTCTCGTTTATTACTCACCAGTTTGTGACCACTTTGAAAAATCAATCTTGATAACTACCGTTCATACTCTGTAATTTTTTAGATATTTGACATGTCAGTTCCTAAATTTTTCACGATTGTTCAATTACTTTAAATTTTAATTTTGATAAATTATCTAATGAGTTTAACGAATTGTTGCTGAGCACCCCAACATTTACGTTTTTTAAAATTTAAACAAAAATCCACTCGTAAACACTATGCCTTGTTCATTTCACCGATTCGAGTTTTTAGTTTTAGATTTCTACAGTAAAAAGCTCTCAGAAAATGTCACATCTAACTTTTTCTGCTACAGTAAAAAGCTCTCAGAAAATATCACATCTCAGCTCGAATTGAAAATTCGAATCCACGAAGTGAACGAAGCTTAAGTCAACTTGTTCGTCGCAAGAGACTAGAATTTTAAGTGACAGTCATGTCACATGCATGAGAAGCTTTACTTCTAAATTTGAATTTTATTTACCAATACGCTCATTTTCAGAGCAACAAAAAATGTAAATAAAATGAAAGTACTCTATAACATGTTGTTAAAGATAGAAAGTAATTCACAGTTACACACAATTGAGAAAATTAGGTAAATTACCATTTTTTGACACAATTTTTTAATAAATGGCCGACTTTAAAAAAAAATAACTGTTTCTCTCTAATAATTCATGTCAATGACAAATTATCAAGTTCATAATAATAAGTCACTAAATTAATCAATAATAAACTAAAATTAGTTAATCATTTTCCTAATTTTACAAAACTCTAGACATTTTTAGTATTAAAAAAAACCCTTAAAAACGGCTATTTACTCCCAAAGTTACGAACAACTGATTCATTCAAAAATCAATGTAAAGGGATTCGTTTCCTGATTCGAATCATGATTCGTGGTTCGCTACAGTATTTTCTCTCATAAAAAATACACGTAAATCAAAAATAATTCTAATCACATGGTTTTAATTCATGAACCAAACGGGCTATAAGTAAACGGGTCAAAGGCCAACTTGTTTTTTTTTTTTTTATGCTTATAAAAAAAAGACCAACTTTTCCTCTTCTTAACGGATGTGACGGCCTGATGTTTTTTTTTTTTTCCGGCTATTGGCAATTCAGTTGCGTATAAATTAAGAAACTAAGGACTTGTTCTTTTGAGTGAAAAATTTAAAAAAAAACAACTTAAGTTTTAACTTTATTCGAGTTCATGTTCTTTTAAATTTAAACTCGAGTTTAAACTCGAGTTCAAACTCAAGTTTATGACTAAAACTCGAGTTCAAGTTTCCCTTTCAACTCGAGTTCAGAAACTCGAACTCAAATTAATGAACAATATTTTTTTTATTCTTAAAAATGCTATAACTTTTTCGTTTTAATTCTGATTTAGATGGTTTTTTTTCCTATGCGTTGACAACGAAAAGACGAATAAAACCCGACCTATATACCCTATTAAAATTTTTTATCAGCATTGAGTTTTTATTAAAATACTATCTAAATACAAATTCAAGTTTTGACTCACTCAAAAAGATTCTTATCTCAAACCATAACTCAAATGTACACAACCAAACACAAACTCAAGTTACAAGTTCAACTCAAGTTATAACTCAAATTCAACTCAAGAATTATACTCAAGTTAAACTCCAAAAGAACAAGCCCTAAGACTTGTTCTTTTGAGTGAAAAACTTAAAAAAAGACAACTCGAGTTATAATTTTATTCAAGTTCATGTTCTTTTAAATTAAACTCGAGTTTAAACTCGAGTTCAAACTCGAGTTTAGGACTAAACCTCGAGTTCAAGTTTCCCTTTCAACTCGAGTTCAGAAACTCGAACTCAAATTAATGAATAGTCTTTTTTCTATTCTTAAAAATGCTATAACTTATTCGTTTTAATTCTGATTGAGATGATTTTTTTCTATGCGTTGACAACGAAAAGACGAATAAAACCCGACCCATATACCCTATTAAAATTTTTTATCAGCATTGAGTTTTTATTAAAATACTATCTAAATACAAATTCAAGTTTTAACTCACTCAAACACAAACTCAAAAAGATTCTTATCTCAAACTTTATTCATGTTGTACACAACTAAACACAAACTCAAGTTATAATTCAAATTTAATTCGAGAATTATACTCAAATTAAACTTTAAAAGAATAAGCCCCAAATTGCTTGGAAATATTTTCTCCTGCCGACGTAGCTAGAACTTGCATTTTAGCATTTTTTAGCTCTTCACATCACACCAAAATCACCTCCCAAATCACGCTCAGCTTCACAACTCTCTCTCCACCAAAAGCATTCATGGAGATTTCACAAACCGAAGCACACCAAATAACCGAAACCATTGACAAGTCCGCCTCGCAGAACACGCCAGGCCCTCCTAACGAGGCTCTGTTCCTCGCCATGGCTTACCTTCCAGTGCTGGAGCTTTTAGCCATGAGCGAGGTTTGCTCGTCGCTGAGAGATTCGGTGAAAAACGACATTCTTCCGTGGCTGAACATCGTCGTCGAAAGGCCTCTCAACAAGCGATTGTGTGATGGGAATTTGATGCAAATCGCTGCCATGGCCAAAGGGAAGCTCAGAACTCTGGCTCTGTTTAACTGCTCCCACATTACTGATGATGGGCTTCAATGGGTTGTACAGCAAAACCCTTGCATTAACAAGGTATGAATTTTCGTTATTTTTCGGGTTAGTTCCTATTCAAAGCTTTATATATGTATGTATGTATTTGCTGGACAATTCAGAGCTTATTTGCTTGCAGGGGATTTAAATTTTTTGTTTTTTAGACATTATTTCTTTAAGACTGTTTTTCTTTTCGGGAACTCTTTAGGAAGATAGTTAGTGGTTAGTGGTGTAGCTATTAGATTAAGTGGATAAGATATGAATGGTTGGGACGTTTCTTTTCATGTATTTATGTATTAGACGGACGATATTCTAAACTATAAAAATTTCTTTTGGATTGATTTGCAGTTTGAGGATTTTTCAAACCACAAAAGCCAAACAACGTATACATGTAAAAATTTTGTTATACAAATGTACAATTATACCTTAAAGTAATGTTGATTAATGATGGAGACTTTATTGTTAGTTTTCATTAAACTTTGTCCTTAGACTGTATTTTTATGATGGCTTGTAATGTTCTAAATTTAGTTTATTGTCTAGTTTGATCATGTTTTAAGGATTTCATTACACTTTCACTTTACAAACTAGATTATTATGGTATATTTATTTTTTTACCGTCTTATTTTAGAACTAACTTTTTATTTTTTCTTATTATTGATTCAGCTATTAATACCAGGATGCACAGGCTTGACGCCAGAGGGAGTAATAAGAGCTGTGAAGACATTATCCCAACAAGGCCACACCTTGAAAAGCCTATGGATTAATGGCGTCTACAACGTACAAAAACACCACCTTGAAACACTTCACTCTTATCTTCAAATTCCCGCTTCAGAACATAGACCAATGTCTTTCCCATCTCATGGAAACACAAACTTCTTAAGACTCAGACACCACATAGACCTGCCGCCGATAGACGTACAAATCTGCCCAAGATGCGATGAACCGAGAATGGTCTTTGACTGCCCAAGAAAGAGCTGTCAGTTTAAGAAAGAGGGGTCCACTGGGATGGAATGTAGAGGCTGCAGCCTTTGCATTCCAAGGTGCGCAGAATGTGGTGGGTGTTTTGATGCTTTTGGAGAGATTGAAGAAGCTGTTTGTGGAGATGATTTGTGCTCTAATTGTTGGCTTCATCTTCCCAAGTGTAGTTTCTGTAACAAGCCGTATTGTAAGCGGCACGCCGAGGAGAACTCTCGTTTTACTTCAGGATCAACTGGATTTGTCTGTGATGCTTGTCGTGCTAAGTTTGTTGAAAGTTTGTACTACAGTGATGATGAATGATGGTTTATGGGAAAACCAGTGTATAAGAAACTTCTATTTTCATGTGGATCCTCTGCAGAAACATTTTAAGGTGCAGTACAGTAATATGGCATAGTTGCAAGTTAGTGTTTTGAAACAAGAGTCATTCATGTTGGTAATCATAGTAATCATACTTCTGAACTGCTAGACTTTTAAGCTACGTAATCTTTTTTAATCGATTGACTTTTGATGTCGATCTGACTGTATGCATGCTTTTTTTTTCCTTGTTTTTTCTTAATTACAGTCACGGAGTCCTCTCATTTTTAAGTACGAGGCAGTATTGACACCTTCTACTCAAAAAAAGAACAAACTGTTAGCATTTGTCCTTAAGAATAAATATAGCGATGTTTTTTCAAACATTTTGACTATTAATAAAGATTTATTTATTTCATATATCTATGTATAGTCTTCTTTATGTTCATATTAGTTGAATATATGATAAACAAACTGAAAGTCTGAGACTGGCATTCTAAATCTTTTGGTTATGCATGTAATGAAAAGAACATGCGGAAGACTGGAATCTAAAGATATGATAGTCTAAATCATATGATCCACAATCGAGGGAATAAAGTTTGGCGCTTTATTCATGTTAAGATTGTTATGTTGTCTACTTCCTAACAGAGACGGCTTGCCTTGATCGTCGGAGGTGGGACTCCATGGGTAGAGACATTGATATAGCTTCTAATGGTGAAATCTATATTAGATCAGACCAAAGTTGAATTGTTTTAATTAATAATTCTGTTTGAATAAAATAATTCACTTTTGACGAATTATATGTTGTCATCTTAATCCTGAGATGGATAATGAACCCGTATGCTTGACTTGTATCTTTTGATGTACCAAAGGGAGACATCCTGACATTACGTAAAGGTACGCTTACCGGTACATTTAGGGTATGACTCGTGTATGCATAGATTCGTTATTCATAAAAAGTGGAATACATAGCTCCTACAAAGAGTCAATGATATCCTCTTATGCATTATCTGTGGATTGGAAAATACGAGCGCTCGGCCATTAAATTACTCTGTGTTATCTAATGGTTTACTATTTGTAATGGTACGAATAGTGGTCGTAAAGGTACGCTTACCGGTACATTTAGGGTATGACTCGTGTATGCATAGATTCGTTATTCATAAAAAGTGGAATACATAGCTCCTACAAAGAGTCAATGATATCCTCTTATGCATTATCTGTGGATTGGAAAATACGAGCGCTCGGCCATTAAATTACTCTGTGTTATCTAATGGTTTACTATTTGTAATGGTACGAATAGTGGTTTTCGATGGTGTGATAATGGAACTTAAGATAAATGTAATCGGGAAGATAAAACGGAACTTGACCTCAAGTCGATTATGGATATCATATGGGGATGATACACTAATATATTTAGTTATGGACGAGAGCTATTCAGAGTTTTGTAAATACGCCGTATAAATCAAGAGTGCAGCTCTAGTCTTTTAGTGGAGTGGCGCTGGAGTTTTATAATCATGAAACGGACTTGTTGGTTTACAAGTTGCGTTGTGATTATAGGAGCTTGATGTATAGATGTCCATCAGGTCCCTTTCCTAGCTCACATAATTTCCTGTAACGATGAGGTGTATTTCCTATATATTGGTAACTTGTGTTATTTCCGTAAAAGATGTTCAAAGTTAATATGAGATTGGTTAATTCATGAGTGATTTATCGGGTGAATCAATTGATAAATTAATTCTAGATAAATTAGTTGAATTATTATTTTAAGAGTTGTTTAATATAGGAACACTATTATATGACTATTTTGATCAGACAACTTTTCTATTGGGTTGCTTGAATCAAAATTGAGGCTCTATGCAAGTTTTCAGTGTTGAAAAACTAGAAAAATAAGTTTCGTTAGTGCAGACAGGTCGACCGGTCCGGTAGACCGGTTCATGAAGGACAGGTCGACCGGTGAGTTATAACGTCTCTATCACCGGTCGATCGATTGTAACGTGTAGCGCGTGCTGACGTGGCGAAACTAACTCTGTAAGCGAGATAAACTTTTGGAAACTTAATTGTTACGGAAATATGACTTCCTAAACACTATAAATAGCCCATTAAGTCACATTATTCATTAGATCACTTGAGAGACTTTTTGGGGGCTATTGGCAAAAGATTCCTGAGAGGAAAACTTGTTAAATTCTCAAGAACGATTTTTCCATTAGCTCTCTTGTGATTGGAAGGAGTTCAAGAATACCAAGAGGAGATTGAACGACGTGTGTCCACCCGCACTCCGATCATGGAAACGAGAATAGCAAAGAAGACCAGTTGGTTGAGGCTCTTCCGGTTGCTGTTTGGAACACTTTGATCTGTTAGACGTGCAGTTTTTTAAATCTAAAAAACGTATGATTTAGATCTTTAGTATTTATGTTATATAGCATCATGAACATGTTCTTGATTGGCTTTGGCATTGATTTAATTTTTTAAAAATTATGTTGCGCACTCGATGTCGTATTTTCCAACACAAACACTATAGACATATGTTTAGAGTTGTCAAACATGACGTACCGGGCCGGCACAGCACATCCGACTCCAGGCCCGTGGCGAGCTTAGGCCGTGCCAGGGCCTAGGCCGGGCTTGAGGAGAAACTCTCAAGCTCAGAACTGGCCCGCAGCCCTAGTACATAAGGGCCAAGGCCGGACCTGGGCCCAGGCCCTTCACGGGTCAGCCCTAGCCCTTGTAATGTTTTTTGTAAAATTTAATTAAAAAAAAGAAAATATATCATATGCCTCTAAAAGATGTGATTTTATTGAATTGAGAAAATACAAATAAGTACATATAAATGACTGACTCGTTAAAAACCTTGCCAAGTAAAACCTATGGGGAGATCATGACAAAACCTTAGCAAAGAAAAAAAGAGTGTAGTATTCTAAGATAAGTAAATTACAAAACCTAAGTGCTTCCAGAAGATTATGTTATTTTTAGGTTAGAAAAATAGTCTTGCATTGACTCATCCGTATATTGTTATTTTCGTCTTCTGACATCTTCTCAGTCTTTAACGCACATTAGCCCCTCTAAGATATCTGGATGCATTATGCTTCTCTTCTCATCAAGAATTCAGTTGTTTACACTAAATGCTTGCTCCGATGCTATCGTTGACACTGGAGTTGTCAGAATGTCACGAGCTATTATAGACTGTTGAAAAATGATTGATTTTGCTCTTCCACCACTGTAAGATGTCTAGTTTGTCGTCATCGATTACAAAATTTACTTCAAAATATTAAAAAAGTGATTTTGACAATACTTACATACTGCACGAATTTCTATTTCACCTGTTTTTAGATTTGGTCGGGACTCCTCTGTGAAATGCTGTCATGCAGGAAAAGTTTGCGGTCTTTTTTTCCTGCTGCGTTCTCCAACTTCCTCATTGTGCACTGAAGCATTATCAATCGAAGCATTTTTCGGTTCAGTGGAGGTGGGGTTCTGAACCATCATTTCATCCTCGAAAAATAACTCATCACCAAACTCAAGGAGAGCAGTGAAATCAGGAAAGTTTGATGCGGCCATTTTTTGGAAATTGATTGAACTTAAACTTTGTAAATGAAAGAGCAAGAAAATGAGTGATCGCGAGAGAAAAGCTTAGAATCAAAATCAAAGAGACAAGATGAGAGATAGAATGAGAGTGAGATGAGAAATTGAGAGTGACTTGTGTGGGATTAGTGGGTATAAGGGATTTTGGGAGATTTTTTTGGATTGTGACCGTTGAGCCTGCGAAGGACCCAACGGTCACAATCCTCACAGGCTAGAGGGCTTTTTGGCAGACCGTTTCCCGGGTCTGGGCCGGGCCGAATCCGGACTTGGGCTGGGCCGCTAGCTGAGAAGCCGTGGCCCAACCCTAGCCCATCAAACGTGCCGGGCCGGCACGGCCCGTAACAATACCATACCAGGCCATGCTGAATCTAGTACTGTTACGAGCTAACGATCCGGCCATTTGACAACTCTACATGCGTTTTTGGAGGATTTAACATAAACATTTTGTGACTTTGAAAAAAAAAAAAAAAACACACACACACACACGCCCGCGCACAAAATTGGCATTTCCAATAGATTGCTTCTCCACTGCTGAAAGGCACTGCAATATTAAGTATAAGAACAGAAAGAAGCGGGCAATTGTTAGGACAAAGCAACAAGACAAGAATGAGATCAATTTTTGCAAAGAAAATGGTACATTACAGTTCAGTTCAAAGAATACAACTGTTGAAATCAAATCTCACCCTACAGAGATAGTTACAGAATCAAAACCGAAACAATTCCTTCGGTCTTTTTGTACAGATACCTCACAACTGCTAGCTGGATGACTGTATACGTCCTCAAGCATGCCACCCCTCAACTCCCCACCGACGGGGCACACAAAATTGGGTTATGAATGCAAGTTTTACAACAGCTGCGAAACAGAATGTTTCTAAAGATTCCTACTGCGATCAAAAGAGTCGCACAATTACGAGTACATGTAGTTTCACAAGAAAACCACACTTAGAACTACAACACCAATAATCACAGAGCTTGTGAATGTAAATGAACTACCATGGTGGATATATTGTGAATCGCAGCCAGAACTTGTAGAATTTGAAGATGGAGCACGTGACGTGCCATTCACGACAGTTGCATTTCTTCCAGCACTACATGGACAGAACAAAAGTAGAGTATTATTATTCATGGCTTCCAATATGGCCAACAAAAGACATGAATGCAAGTCAAGAAAGATATAGTAAAAAAATCACAAGTCAAGTAGCCATGACATGAAAATATCAGCCATTGACAGCAAAGACGACAGTGCCAATTTTAAAAGCTTTGACACGTACCTTCCTGGGAAAATACAAGAACCATGACCTGCAAGAATCAAAACAAAAACATTAGTTATTGCATAGTAACCAAGTAAGAATAGAAGTAGTACACTTCGGATCCATCCATATCTCTGTCCTAAAGGTTAGAACCCAACTGTATAGCAACTATCAACTAATATAACCACCGCATTATGACATCATCTGATCTTAGAAAATCACATGTAAGATAATTGTGACCATGTGCACCTCCACCGAAAAAAAACAAACAAACAAACAAAACAAAACAGAAACAAAAAAACAAAAAAAAAAAAACAAAAAAACAAAAAAAAACCAATTCGTAAATAATTGCAATGGTTTATTTATCTACTTGAAATATGATATCAGAAAAGCAATTGTGCTGTAATGCCATACTTGGGTCTGTGGTAGTGATGGTTGCCACTCCTTTAAAATCACATGTTCCAGGAGACTTGGTCATCTTCTGAAAATAAGCATTGAAAGCATACGTTGAGTGTGCAACCACATTATCTGGTTGATAACATGGCTGGCCCTGTAACAAAGGTGAACAATCAACTTTTCCTGGTCCACACGCCCAATCCAACGCTGCCTGTAGCATCTTCCGATCAGCACCATCCTTTGCAACACAGAAAGTCTGATTTGTAGTGTCATTTGCCAGCACAGTTCCAGCGCCAGTCAAATGCAAAATATACACCGGCTCTCCATTAGCATCAAATAGTCCCCAGTTCTTTTCCGAGACAGAACCAGGTCTCAAATCCTCATTGTAAAGCTCATATATGTAAGTACTAACAGCAATCCCAGGATGTTTTGGCGTCCCCGTGTTGTTAAGCACATGTCTAATCAAGTTACTGTTATAAGTGTTGGCATTTTCAAGCGTGGCATCTGGCTCGGACGAGTCACCCTTGGAGGGCCATCCTGATTCAGTCACTACAATGGGTATATTGGTAATGTTCAGATAGGACATCGCAAAATAAGCTGCGTCAACAACAGCTTCAAAGACATTAGTGTAATGAAGGAGAGTATTAGCATCCACAGCTTCTTTGGTTGGAGGAAGGGGACGGAATAGTGCATAGTCCAACGGGATCACACCATTTGATTGCATGTAATCATAATAGGGGTAGACATTGAGCATAAGGTATGAGCCTGTTGACTGCAAAAACTTGAGCAAGGGGACCATAACGGGGTCCCATGTGCGGTTGAAGAAAGCTTGGGAAGGAGGAAAGGAGTCGAGTATGATGGAGGAAGAGTGTGGAGTAGAGACTTTGATTTGGCGATCAAGATTAGCAGCAACAAGGGCAGAGTGAATGAATTTTAAAGCAGATACTAGGATTGGACCGGCATTTGGGAGGGCCGATAGGACTTCAGATCCAACAGCTATGGCTGTGATGTTGGTGGCAGGGACATGTGCGACCACATTACGAGCAACCCAGTTGGCTGCAGTGGCATTGGACTGACCAATCCCAAGGAGCTGCTCATTGGGAACAGACACTATCACCTGTATGCCTGTGTTTGCAAGCGCAAGAAGCATAGCTCGGTCTGCATCAAAAAGTCTCACATGTCGAATATTCTGAGTCTTAAGAAGGGCCACAACCTGAGTCGGGCTTGGCATGCTAGAGAGGTCTGTACCGATGTTTACACCAATGAAAGCATCTGCAAAACGTCAAAAATTAAGTTGAGAACAAGCTTTTTGTCTTTCTAAATCAGAACATGTCACATCTTCAAAATAAACGCGATGACATACGCATGCAAAAAAAAAAACAATCTAGTATTGGATACATCAGATAGATGCCACTTAAGTTGTAACTCTTTTTCTATATATTCTCTACCAAAATGTGAATTCAAGTTTTTCTTTTTAATACCAAATTTACCTACTGAGCTGTATCAGAATATTTTTATATTCCTCCTCTGAGGAAGAGGTCCAAAATGATAAAGAACAAACAGCCTGTGATGGGACACTAATGTCATGTGGCAACTACTAAGTCCTAAATGGGAAAATACCAATAAACAGAAGGATCTAAGAAAGCTGGTCCACGTTACTATTTTTCTTAATAATACTGTCTGAAAAGCTCCTCATAGCTTTTCGTACATGGCTCATTATAAAGCATATCAAGAGTTTGAAGCAGAAGAAACCATCAAAGGAAAAATGACAGCTTAGCCCTTGCTATCAAGAGTTTGAAGCAGAAGAAACCATCAAAGGAAAAATGACAGCTTAGCCCTTGCTATCAAGAGTTTGAAGCAGAAGAAACCATCAAAGGAAAAATGACAGCTTAGCCCTTGCTTTCTAAAACACCAAATCTAATATTTGAAGTAACACAAAATAGCTCCCCCAGTAAACACTAATTGTAGGTGGCCCCGGTGAATTAAGAAAAATGATTATTGTTTTAGCGTAACTTAACATTCATACAACATATCTTATGTGGGCCCTACTCCCTCTACTCTCACTCTCTCAGAGAGAGACAAATATTTCAGTAAATGACAGAATCATTAATTCATTTCAGCAAAGAATAATCACCCTAATAAATGACAATCAGCAGGTAGGTGAAACATAAGGCAACGTGGCATTGCTGATTATAATTTCGCATATCACAATGCATCTAAATATTCCATCAAAAAATATGCATCTAAATAACATCACCAACAAGTTCTTATTTATTTTTTTCTTAACACATCAACTACTATAGTATTATAAAACTACATAGATTCTGCAACAAGTTTTCAAAATTACTCTTCAATGAGTGGAGGGGTCATAGATTCTGCAACAAGTTTTCAAAATTACTCTTCAATGAGTGGAGGGGTCATAGATTCTGCAACAAGTTTTCAAAATTACTCTTCAATGAGTGGAGGGGTCATAGATTCTGCAACAAGTTTTCAAAATTACTCTTCAATGAGTGGAGGGGTATCTGGGAATATGAACTCCTGGGGGTGAAGTTCAGTATGTGGGCCAACTGTACAATATGGTTTTTTCCTAACTTGAGAGTCCAAAATGACAACAATAACCTCGGAGATAGATTCTCAGATCTTATACTTATATGCACCAAAAGGGAAGGGTAATTTGGTCGCATAATATTTTGGAGATTTTCATGGAAAATTTTTAGTTTGAGATGGTAAAGGACTCTGCCAGATGAGCTGGGACGCAATAGGCTTTGATTCCCATTAAAGAATGGCTGAGGTTAGATTCGAAATCTTCACCAGAGAGATTTTCTTCAGAAACTAAATATTTGGGGTCAAAATAAGAAATTAGCATCGCCCTTCCTTCTCCCGCATTAGCAAATAAGCGTCCTATTATTCTCTAGACCTATCTAAAATGTACATCTAACAAATGACCAAAAATCCAACAACAAAGAATCATAATAATGCTTCAAGACAAGAAGTCAAGAACACTAAAAAGTAAGGGCAACAAACATTGTTGGGAGAAAAATAAAGCAGAAAAGGGGAAAGCTAACAGAGATCCAAGAAACTCTTCTTCGTTTTTTACAGATTATAGCAATGCCCAGAAGAATATAAACAAACCCCATTTGGGAAACAGATTTGAGCACACAAAAGATGCAAACTTGAGAAGAAAACGTGAGAATTTTAGCTGTTTTAAGCCAATATATAAAAAGATAGAAACAAGCAATGAGCGTATGGAAAAGCTTTAAGTTTCAGATTACATAACAGATAAAATACCCAAAAGCCATAAAAATGGAGACAAATGTCAAAGGAAACTCACCTTCATCGGCAGAAACAACAGAAAATGCCAGAAAGAGAAAGAGAAGCAGAGAAGCCATGGAAAAGGCACTTCAAGTTCAAATATTCCTCAGTTTTCCAGAAACCACATTATAAAAAATAAAAAAAAATGAACCCCCAAAGAAACTCCAGAAAGAACTCTGAACTATCAAAGCCGAGTGAAAGGTGGACCAAAAACAAAAGGGAAAAATAAAGCAACCAAGAACTAGAGAGAGAGAGAGAGAGAGATTGAAAAAGGGAGCTCCTTTTGAGGTTGGTCTCTCTCAGTCTGTAGAAATGTGGCGTGGGTGGGAAGCTGAGCAAGGGGGGTTTTAGTTAAAAAAGAGAGGTGGGTTTTTGTTTGAACCGGAGTCGGATCAATCTAGGGTAGTTGTCAGAGATCCGACGGTTGATATTGGCATGCAGTGAAGGGTGAGCATGGTAAGTGAGTGAGGTCCACCGCAGAGGACAAGTTGAGGGCTAAAATTAGGCTTTGGGTTTAAACGACATTTGTTTGTTTGGGGTTTTTAAGGCCTAAAGTTTCAACTAGAGAGAGGAGAGAGAGAATGCCAATTGCGATCTACGAGGAGACCAGACCACCACTCTGCTGCTGACGTGGCGTTGCAGCTGGATTCAACGGTCATATTCCCGGACATCTTTCATTTTTAATATATCCTTGTTTATTTCGAGGATTCTGGCTATTTGAATCATAATTTTTAATATGTTATAATATTTTTTTAATAAAAAATTAAAATTTTAAAAATTAAAATTATAAATTATGATTTTAAATTTACGAATTAAATATTTTCTTTTTGTGTGTTCTAATTAATATATAAATTATCTCCAATTCAGTATCAAATTAAAACAATAAATATATATTTTTTTTAAATATGTTAAACACGACTTCAGCATAAACACAAATCTAGTGGAACCAAAACACTACTAGGACTAAATTTGGCCCACCACATGTAATCACGAAAGATCGGAGACTACCTTCATTGTTACATACTCGAAACAAAAACAAAACCACAAAATAAAAAACATACAAAGCGAAAACAACATCATCTTTATTTGACACAACCATATACTACAAAATGAAAACGAAACATTAGCAATATTGTTAGTGCACTTTTTATTGGCTTATTTTTAACAAATTAGTTATAAGATTGGTTGGTATTTTAAATTAGTAGATCTCTTAAGAAAAGTCTTATTGTCATGTTTATGAACTACAAATCAAAGGATTTAATTGCTGAAAATGAAGAGTGGACTTTTGGGAGAATTAATGGCTGACAAATCTTCAAGCTTGAGGAGCTTTTTGAATTAGAGGTGCAACGGCAAAAAAAAAAAAACAAAAGACAGAGGCAAAACGTGGTGTGGGGATACAGGGCTGAAAACAGAAAAATCTGGATAGGCACATGAGCAACTTTACTATATATACATAAGTGGCATGCGTGAATTTTTTGTCCCCTTGAAAAAAAATATTGGGTAATCAAAGGATACATTTGGGGCATGGGTTTTATAGAAGAAATATTCAGAAAAAGTCTATGTGAGAGTGAGTCTTTATGTGTTGATTGAATATCGTCCTTCGGGAGAAGGATTAGAAGCTTTCGGGAGAAAGCGCACTGCCAGCCGAAGAAATTTCGCCGTGCAGTTTGAAGACGAGTGGTACTCGCTGGACAAGGCCATTAAGGAGATTCGACACAACGGCGACAACGTCAAGGAGGGAGTCTTTGGGTGTATAAGTCCGATTAGTGTTTGTAATCATTTGAACTTAGTTGATTGTTCATTGTCTAGGCATGGCCCCGCAGAGTAAGTGTGTGCACCAAACTGCGATACCATTTTTTAGTGTTCTTTACATTCCTGCATTATTTTCCTGCATTTTGTCTTGCTGGTTTAATTTCAGATTTACTGTTAAAAACAGTGTTACAGTAAAGTATTGCAACACTAGGATAAAAACGGACCTAACAAATATGAAAAGAATCACCAAAGACAAATTGATACGCGCCACCAAAGAGGCCGAAAAACGTAGCGCCACGAGGAGCCGAAATCACAACAGATGGAGCACCACTACGTTAGGCTGGCAACTCCCCACATCCACCTTGCCAAAACCAAATCCATCCAACAACGAGGTCATGCCTACCTCCAAATCCTTCAATGTGGAATTCAGAGTTCCATGCAAAATCTGAGGGCTAATAGAGCGCCGTTGTCGGACTAAGAGAAGGGCACTCAAAAAGAAAGCTTAACAGATAAAAAGAGACGGGTTGGTCAAATTTTTCTATGCTATTAATAATTCTTTTAAGAAATTTTTTTAGCTTTGACCTTTTAAAAATTAATATGAAATCAATTTTACCCTTGTGTTCAATATTGATTGATCCTTTGTTTTAATTAGTTGAAGTTAATATTTTTTAATAAAATGTCAGTTATAATTAGGAGATCGATAATAGAAACATGATTATTATAAAAAGGTAGTTCTTAACTCTCATCTTCTTTTTTAAATCAACTGTGATGGATTTGGTGGATTTTGCATGATTGGAAAAGAAAAAGAAAAAATTGTTGAACTTATTTTTAGAGTATATGGATTTGAATTTATACCTTTTATTCTTATATTAATATTTTTTTAATTAATATAGTTATTTAAAAAATGATATTAATAAAAAATAATGATAAGAATCCGGACACATGTATTTTAAAGAGTATTTCTCTTTTTTTTTTCCTTTGAAAGAAACATATTTTGTGAATATAAAAAAAGTTCGTCCCTCTATCTTTCCTTTCTCTCTTCCATTTCCTCCAACCAAACAAGAGGTTGGATTTCCCCCTCAACCTTTCTCCTCCCTCCATCTTTTTCCCCGATCAAACACACTAGTGTGTGAATCCTTTCACTTCAAAATAAAAAATAAAAATAAAAGCAAAAATTGAATTGGAAATGCTAATAGTAGAATGTTTAATAGACAACTTCAACAAGTTGACGGGTTGAGTGTGCAAGTTAGAGGAAAGAAAATTTTCAAAACACCAAAAAAATAAAATAATTCACGCGTTATTGTTAGCGGGTGAGAAGGTTTTGACGGATGGGGTGGAGGGGTGATGGTTGAGCAATCGTTTTTGTTTAGATGTTGAGAGTCAGACATTTAAAAAAAAAAAAAATCTACCCAACTATTGCATTATTGATTATTTTGAGCATAACACAATATGCGATATTAATAAACATAAATAAAATATGTAAACAATAAGAGCAGTATAAACCTATTATGCAACACAAGATTACGATCAACGATTAACAACTGTACAAAAAAACAAAAAAAATCCATCTATATAAAAAAGTGTCATGATACTTTGCCGGCATAAATTATTTTTCTGTTTAGTTCGTTGATTCGAGTTTTTAATTCGAGTTGAGATATAATTTTATATGAGAGCTTTTTACTATAGTCAAAAAGTTAGATGTGATTGTTTATGAGAGTTTTTCACTTTAGTAAAACTCGAATCAGTGAAGTGAACGAGCCTATCTCTTTCTTTTTTCAGTCATTTCTTTTCTTTTTTGCCTTTTATTTTAAAATTTCTTTCTTTCTTTATTTTAGTCATTTTTATTAGTTTTTTATTTTTATCTTGAAATTTGGCCTTTTTTACTCCTTCTTTCATTTTTTTCTGAAGTTTTATTTTATTTTTTTTTATTTTTACTTCTTTTGTCTTAAAACTTATTTATTTATCATTTTAGTCATTTTTTACACTTTTTTGTTTCGGTTACTTTTCTCATGAAACTTGTTTATTTCTTTGTTTTGGCCCCTTCCTGAAACTTTATTTTTCTATTTTGCTTCTATTTGTCCCAAAACTTATTTATTTACTCATTTTAGTCTTTTTTGATCTTTTTAAATTTTTGTCCTTGAAGTTTCAATTTTTCATTTTGGTTTCTTTTACCTTAAAATTTAATTATTTATTCTTTTGAGTCCTTTTTTGACTTTTTTTTTTACTTTTGTCGTGAAATTTATTTTTTTCATTTCAATTTCTCTTGCCCTAAAATTTTATTTTATTTTTTCATTTTTTCCTTTTTGAGATTTTATATTTTGATTTTATAGGTTTTTAATAATAAGACGATAATTAAAAATTAAAACAAGGATTACTCCCCCACCTGCATGTGGAGTTCAACTAGTTAAAAAGACAATATGAAAATTGCAAGAGTTTTTAACACAATTGGTTCCCAAACTTATCGT
>NW_010362549.1:0-3950 GCF_000414095.1 Morus notabilis
TATTTTCATATAGAAAATAAAATCATTTTAAAACGGATTTCAAACGCACCTATAATTTCTTAATGTTATCTAGTTTAAAAAACAACATGTATCGTTTTTCTC
The DNA here is from genome assembly GCF_000414095.1 of Morus notabilis. Classification (NCBI taxonomy): domain Eukaryota; kingdom Viridiplantae; phylum Streptophyta; class Magnoliopsida; order Rosales; family Moraceae; genus Morus; species Morus notabilis. The sequence continues at coordinate 103 of NW_010362549.1, forward strand.
AACAAAAAAAAAAAAAAAAAAAAACATGTCCGCCTTTTTAATTAAAAATTCTTATACTGAAATTAATATCTGAATAAAACTATCAAACGCATTTTTATTTTTAAAAATGATTCCTGTCTGAGATTGAAAACGTTTTTATTTTTATTTTCATATAGAAAATAAAATCATTTTAAAACGGATTTCAAACGCACCTATAATTTCTTAATGTTATCTAGTTTAAAAAACAACATGTATCGTTTTTCTCAACAAAAAAAAAAAAAAAAAAAACATGTACGCCTTTTTAATTAAAAAGTTTTAAATAAAAATGATCATCAAAAGAAAAACTACAAGAAAGCTTACCATAGAAAATTATTTGATACTTAAATCAATTCGACAACACAAGTAGCTACTCTTTTCAACTTATATGAGTCGAAATTTTCCATATAAACAGATAGATACTGATCAAGGGGTCGTGCCGGAGCTCTAGCGGGCTTACAACTTCAGGGTTTCAACCCTCTCGTCACAAAGGTTTTGGAGATGGGGTTTGTGCGCAGAATGAAGTCTGACACCGGTGGTTTTCATCGGTGCGAAGTATTATGACATCAGTAATATGCGTGTTTCTTACTCATCGGTGTGGTCTACGATGTTCCCTTCTTCCTACAGTAGTGGATTGGTATTGTGGATTGGCTTGTCACTGGTGGTATTTGTTCGTATTGTCAGGGATGCCTGTCCATTTTGTGTTAATTTATTTGTAAAATAAAGACGATATTATTTCCACCAAATCAATGTTATGTCTTGTTTATCAGTTATTGTTATGTAATATGGAGGTGATCTCTCTACTCTATAATTTTAACTTTATATCCAATCCGTAAGAGTTGATTCTTTGCAATTTTATGGATGAGCTTTGTGCTATGAGTCGATTGGTCTTGATCGAATATAGAAGTAGTGTTGAAAGAGCTATTTATGTGCTCGATTATAATTCGATGCACCTTTTACCCCCCTTGTGAAATTTATTGGCGGATCCAGATCTATAGTTGTCATTGAATTTTCTTATGTAAGGTTATTTCAATATGTATTTGAAATAACACATGCATTTTGATTCCCCAAAACTTAATGAGTAATGCAACATATGCAAATGCATAAGAAAATTTGATATGTTATTTTGATTGGTTTTCATAATATTATTTCAAATGTAATATCTACTTTTACATTAGTCATTAAGTTTGAAAGTGTTTTTTAGTAGAAAGTTTTGAAGTTAGAATCTTTACGGTAGAGCATCCTATTTTGCTCCACCGGAAGGAACAATTATTTTTAACCATTGTATTAGTTTTTTAACGATTGAATTTGTGTAGGTCTGTATTAAAAATTTGACCACCGCCACACAAAACTGTTTTTACTGTAAATTTGACAGTTAAAAAATTAGTTCAACGGTGAAAACACACTCTCCACTGATGGAGGAATTAAATATTAAAATTTAGCATATGATATATATGTGCTAAATTTATCACAAAATATAACATATGTCAAATTTAAAATCAATAATGACACTATATTAGAGGGTGATTATTTCGTTCACATATTAAAATTTAGAATTAACATATTAATTTGACATTTATTAAAGATGCTCTAACTAAACATCAGACACAGATCCAGGGGGCCAGTGGGGGCACGTGTCCCCCTCGGAAAATTAAAAAAAAAAGTATATAATAATGTTTATGTGTTATATATGAGTGCCCCCACTAATTTTAGCAATCTAGTATATTGGGCTTTCTTATTTTTAGGTGCTTTTGGTTGGTTTCAAAACTAATGGATTGGACCTGTTATTTTCTTTTCCTTCTTTTCTTTTTTTTTTTCCTCTTTCAAATGTCACTTTGGTTTTATTTAGGAATAAATTAGAAATATCACTCAAGATGATAAAAAAAATATTATTTATGTCACTCTATTTAAAAACAAATAATTATCATTTAATTAATAATAAAAAATAAAAAAGACATAATTAATGACACCCAATTATTTATAATGACATATAGTAAACTCTTGTGTTCTTTTTCTTTTCTTCATTCATGAGTCTTCACTCTTCACAAGCCTCCGTACACAATAACATAATAGTATCAAACCATTTTTGCTCCCTTTTTTCCTATAAAATCAAAATGTTTGTCGGTGCACATGCCTATTGAATTCACAAGCCTTGTTACAAGTTTGTTTGTTCGTGCAAATTTGTAACGATCAATTATTGTCCTATAAAGTATGCAATTTAATGTTATTCATAAAATGTTTTGAAGTTCTTTTAAATGAAAAATGTCTTAATGTGTCCCTAATGAATTCAAATTCTAAATCCGTTACTGCTAAACATATATGCCAAATTGCTATGGCGGATCCTCGATCACCTATGTTTTTGCCCAAGCTGGGACTACTATAGCCGCCATTCAACTTTATTTTTTTTCCCCCTCAATTGTACTTAAAAAATGAAATTAAAAGTAGCAGAATAACACTCTTATATATGATTTGGTAAAATTACCACAGCACACACGATATGCCATATACACAAGCTAGTGCTTCTCTGGAAGCTACCATTTGTGAAGAGGATTAAGTGCTTGGGTGGCGCTAAAATCACATTTCACCACAAAAACTACCAAGCAAAATAAAAATAAATTAAATTAAAAGACACAAACTATTCAACTGTGCAAGAATCACAACTCAAATAAAAATCAGTTCCCAAAAAAAGAAGAAAAACTCAAATAAAATCATCCTGCAAACTAGAGGGTAGTCATCCAGATTTGAACAAGTAATTCAACTAAAAACTAGAAAAAGAACACGAGAACAGTTATGTCAAGCTATACACATCCACATATAACAGTATTTTTCCTCCGTAATTTATACATAGATATTATTGCAATAGTACGGTCCTAGAATGCACTGATAAATCAAAAAACCATGATTATATCAGTGCTTTAGTCTTCATGAATGGTGCTCAAAATGCTTCGATCTCTCGGAGTTTTCGATAATTGGCTACGACGACCAGCAACGACAACCGGAGAAGAAGCGCTAAGCTTACCTTCAAGACATTGTTGGAGGATCAACCGGCCAAGCTCCGAATTATTTGTGTCTTTGCTCATATCCACCTGAGCAGCCAAATCCTTGAGTTGTTTTACGGTCATACGGGCCTTAATTCTCACACTACTAGAACTTCTTGTTGTAATTGTTGTCGTTCTTCGCTGTCCATCGTCGTCGAGAGGATGAACTTCCTTGCTCAAGATCTTCCCAGACCAATTCCCCATTGATTTCTGATCTAATTTAGTTTTCTTTAGATAGAGTTTATTGGGTATTTTGACGATGAGAGATTGGCTAATATAAATGTGTGGATGTGGTTTTTCTCTATAGCGTTCAATTTGGTATTGGAAAAAAATAGCCAAAAATGATGGCATTAAATACGCAAACCTATCCATAAGCTGGAAAAATAAATAAATAAATAAAAATGCATGGTTTCGGCCCCTAAGGTTGACGTGAACGTAAGAGATCACGAATTGGGATGAGTTGACCAATTTAATAATTTTTCATATTATGATCGCCATCTTTGATCAGCAGCACAAGTTGGAATTTTTACTTAATTTTTTGTTGGTATCTGGTTATTTAATTATTTTGCAATTCGCATTTTACATATGTAAGCACGCTATATATATATATATATAATTGGGATGAGTTGACCAATTTAATAATTTTTCATATTATGATCGCCATCTTTGATCAGCAGCACAAGTTGGAATTTTTACTTAATTTTTTGTTGGTATCTGGTTATTTAATTATTTTGCAATTCGCATTTTACATATGTAAGCACGCTATATATATATATATATATATATATATATATA
>NW_010362549.1:5484-54526 GCF_000414095.1 Morus notabilis
ATATATATATATATTATATTAAAAAGAAGTTATTAGGGGGTTTTTTTTTATGTGATAAAATAATTGAATAGTTAATGTCACCTATTCCTAAAACGTGTCCCATACGTTTAGAATGGGTCCCGCCTCTTGAGATAAATTGATAATGATCATATGATCATCTGATATCTATGCCTCTAGTAAATGAGAAAACCACCACCTCTTATCACATTGGAAAAGAATCTCGTGACGCAAAATGCGGGTCTTACGTAAGGTATTAAGTAGCTAAGGATATTAAAGTTGTGAAACATGCCTTGCAGGAACAAAAGTTTAAACCAGTTAAACAAACTAACATTGCTATATCGTTCTCTTGAGAGGATCGTACTTTTACTATATCATATAAAAATAACAAGCATAATATGACATTTATTCAACTTAACACACTGACGTTGAAGGGCCTATTTGGTAACGTTTTCAAAATAATTTTATTTTTAATACAAAAATAAAAAAGAGATTGTTTTAAGAATCATTCTAGGACCGATTTTAAAATTGCGTTTGGTTAGTTTTTTAAGAAATTATTTTAAGTATAATAAAAAAGTGAAATCGTATTTGGTTATAATTATTAATTAATATATTATAACATTATTGATAAGTACTAGGAAATAAAAACAGAAAAGGAAAAATAACTTTTAACCGATTGCTAATTCTGTCACAAAAACTATTATCATTATTTTTTATTTTCGTTTTCGTTTTCAAAACATTTGCTAAACAAACACGGTTTGAAGACCGTTTTTATTTTCGTACCTCAAAAAGTGTGCAAAAACGTTTTAAAAAACAAGTAAAAATTAATTCCAAACGCACCATAAATTTCTCATTATTAATTGTATGCTTTTCCACATTCATATGTAACGTTGAATAAATTTTATGTATATAATCTATCTAATTTGTCTCTCAAATATTAGTGATATCTAATTAACCACATCATGTAAAAAATTTAAAATGTTTTAACTCACGTTAACGTTTAGTGTATTAAATGACCTGGACAAAAGAATAATTGAACAAATACTATTTGGATACGAAAAATTAAAAAGATGATCCAACTTAAATAGATAAATAAATAAATATGTTCTAAAGATACATGTGAATGTGAATTGATTTTTAGTACGGTCAAGATGATCATGAGATTAGCATAAATTAGGGAGCAAAAAATGTGCGTGCGCTAACGAGCATCTCTAACGGCTGCTACAGACTTCGAGTTCGAAAAAGAAGTGTATGTTGTTTGACTACTCTCTTGTCGTACGTACGTTAGGTTGATTTACTACCTTAAATGGAAAAAAAAGTAGAAGTTTTCATACCTTAATTTTGTTTGATACTGAATTTGTACTTTACAATATATATATATATATCAAAAAAAAGTTTCTTTTCAAAAAGATTGGCAGAGGAGGGTACTGTATATATAACCCCATGTGTGCGTGTGAAATATATGGTCTAAACTCTGAACTCTCTAATTTCAATAAACTACAAGCTATTTCGTGATGAGAACACTATGGGTTTTCGTTTGAAACCATGAAACTTACTAAACCAAAAAAATTCGCATCTTGCCAACAAATGACGTAAATATGTTGACAACTTAAACATATGGTAACTTTTTCTAAAAGAAATTTCATTTTCTTGCCGGCATTATTTCCCATATATATGAATTCACGTGTGTACTTGAGCCGCTTTTGTTGGCCCCAGATGTTGTTATCCATGACACCAAAGTATAGCCTCATGTCTTGAGGACCATCATAAAATTTAGAAAAATTGAATTCATACTCGTGAGAATAAATTATTATAGGTCTCGTTCATTTCACCGATTTGAGTTTAGAATTTGAGTTTTATTACAGTAAAAAGTTATTGAAAATAATCACATCTAACTTTTTACTACAGTAAAAAGCTCTCACATAAAATCACATCTCAACTCGAATTAAAAACTCGAATCAACGAATTAAACGGACCCTATATACTCACAAAACATGGGTCTCATCTACCCACCCAGTAGAATAAAAAAGGATGAAATTTTTTATAATAAAAACTGCTGTAATAAACAGGTGGTTTGAATTTTTTTATCTCAAGTTAATAGGTCAGCTAGAAATTGAGTTATAATTACGTGATAAATAGGTCATGTAATTAGAGAAAATGTAATGTCAAATGACTTTTAACACTTGCGTTTTCAACATTTAACTTTAGAAATGCTAGACAATTATGAACATAGGGAAATAATTGATGTTAATTTATAACCCGTGTCATTTAGGTCTCGATCATTTTACCGATTCAAATTTAAAATTTAAATTTTATTATAATAAAAAATTTTAAAAAACAATGACATCTAACTTTAAATCAGCGAACTAAAAATATCAAAACTAACCCATGTTTATTAGGATATCATCTCAAACTTAAAAAAACTTAAAAGTATGCCTGCGCCACCACGATATGTCAAATCATTACAATAATACCGTTATCGAAGCATGTACAAAAAGGTAATTTAGCCCATCATTAGACAACCTCCAACTTCTTAAATTTCAAGATATCATAGCTATGCCCTCAAGGACAAATTAATATATTAAATATTTTAGCATATCTTGGGATCGTAGCACGGCTACTGACTTTTGATACACATACACATACATCACATATACATGTATGTATGTATATCTATCAATGTATGTATAGCCTCATGTATGTATGTCTCGCCTAAGTACGCAAGCTACAAGAGCTTAGCGAGAACAATAGTTAATAATCTAAATACCATGGCCTAATGGTAATGGAGTATCGTGGTTGCTTGGTCATGGGTTCGATTATTGAGTTAGGAATATTAAATTTAAATATGAAAGTTTGTTTCCTATTAGTCTATTATTTGATTTTAAGTGCTGAGATCACAGTTACGTATATTTATCATTAGCACATTCGACAGGACATGACATTGCTATGGGTATTGACAGTACTCTTCTGAAAATTGGCCGAGCCACGTTAGAGGGTGAGGTTTGTCACTTTGTTCTCTTTCTAGCGGATATATAGTCAAAGGATAGGTGCGTTTAAAATTAGTTTTAAAATAATTTTATTTTTTATATAAAATTAAAAATAAAAATGTTTTTAATTTCAGATAAAAATTATTTTTAAAAATGTGTTTGATAATTTTATTAAAAAATTATTTTTAGTATAAGAAAAAATTGAAACTCTGTTTGATTATACAATTTTTATTTTTAATTTAAGAGTACTTTGTTAATTTATTTAAGCCCACACCCACTTACCTAAAAAAAAGGCATCCACCCAAAAATAAAAATGAAAAACGACTTAAATTTGTTTTCAATTTTTAAGTCATTTTACACTAAACCGAAAACCGTTTTTATTTTTATTTTCCCACCTTTTTTCCTCCAAATGCATTTTCCTCAATCTATGTTTTTTTACCTCAAAAAACATGAAAAATGAAAACAGAAATGATACCAAACACGTTCAAAGTATCTCTTACAGTTTAAAATATGGGAGGCTATTGCTTTTTTCACATTAGTGTAATCCACGAATTTTCTAGATTTTTGCATCTGTTGTATTAATGATGAGGTTCTCTCTTTTGTTAATTGCGAAAGAAATCCTAATCGCAATAATCAAGTGCAAGAATAAAAACTTTTGCGTGGTGGGTACATTTTCCAGTGAAGAGTTTTAGACCCAAACTTGGCTAATTGTCCAACAACCAAAATTCAAGCAGAGAAAGATCTTATGGCAGTAGTTCAAGATGCACAACCAAAGAGAATTGTTTTTCTGAAAATTTCAATTGGTAAATAAATGTGTTCGCTCAAAACAATATTAATAATGCAGAATCCAATGAGAAGGAGACAATTTTGGCAACTTAACATCGGACGCATTAACCGAGGAATTAGTTGAGAATGCAAGAAATTTGGTTCTCAAAAATACAATTACTCCTAATTAGAGTCATAAGGATGGTACAAATGCACTGTCACTGAATATTAGTCATCCGATGCATGCCCATAATTTCCTTTCTATCAATTTGGAGATTAGTCTTACCAGCCATTCTAAGGTTGTCACAATTCATCAGCCAAATTCTCTACAGGGAATGAATTGAAAATTTTGGGCGAATCTAGTGGATGAGACCCTTTTGAAAATCGTAGGCTTGTTAAATCTTATAATACTCTAGAAATCAATGATGTCATACTTGTAAAAAGAGGCAAAAATTGTGGCTAAGGATTCTTAAGGAAAATTAGTAGATCTTGATATTTTGAGGAAAAAAAATAATTGGCTAGTATTAATTGGAAAAAAGAAAAAGTCTCTCCATGAGCTCAGAGCTCATAGTGAGAAATCTTAAGACTTTTCTGATAGGTTTTTTCTATGATTTTATTTTATTTTTTGCTTTTTTTTTTATTTTCTTGTCCTTTTTTTTGTTGATTTAGATTTATTTTCTTTCAACAAAGTTTTTTTTTTTTTTTTTTTTTTTTTTTTTTTTTTTTTTTTAAAAAATTTTTTTTTTTTTTTTTTTTTTTTTTTTTTGCATATTTAAATTAAAAAAAAAAAAGAAGCCTTCCTTTTGAAAAGGCAAGGGAGTAATATCAAAGCGACTCAATAATGATGGCTATGTTTATATGGGCGAGTCAAAAGGCTAAACTCCCTTGGCATATTCACGTGACCAAAAGCAAATAATATCGATGTTCATATTTATATATCCGCCGTTAAAAGTAAAAAGTTCAGCTTTTGCAAGCTCATCAATGTCTTTACAGCCTAAAACAGGCACAATTATGGATGTCTTATGGCATTGTTTAAAAATCAAATTCACCATTTTCCCTTTGCTGGAACCAATGTGTCCAATATTGCCCAGTTTATGATGCAGTTGACACGGCGTTTTCTCTTTTTGTCATGTAGTGTATGACAATAAGACGTGAGTGTCCCCACATTTTCCTTGGTCAGTAATTCGCTAAATTAATACCTAGCTAGGACAAAACATCCCCATATTAATTAACCGTTACTAAATAATGTTTTCTTCTTTAAGGACATCAATTCCATCATCATCATTCCTCACCAAAGAAAGAAAATTTTCAAAATGTAATCGAGTACTGTCACCGAAAGCTTTTATGTGGTGAAATGTCTATTATTAGGGATAAAGAGACCAATATAACATGTTTTAAAATCGATTTTGAAGCAAATAACATATATTTTTTAAAACAATTAAATATTTACTTACTTGACATAAATATAATATATACTAGTAAATATAATATTTATGTTGGGTATTTATTAGTAAATACAATATTTACGTTATTGTGATCACAGTAAATAAATTGTAGAAAATAAAATAAATACAAGGATATGATAATTTATAGAGATTCGCTTGTTAATGAGAACTACGTTTTTTGGAGGGTCTTCAGATTTTTCACTATGATCAATCACGAGTATTACAATAATGATTGTGAGAAAAAAAAGGAAGAAAGAAGAGTATTGGAAAATAATAGAGAAAATAGGAAAATCGGGGAAAAAACTAAGACTAATTCTTTGTGGAATGCATAGGGTTTGTTGGTATATGTGTAGGGTGCGAGACCTCGTTGAATGCCTGAAGGAGCCTCCCTTGGGCGTGTTCAATCCCTTCATATAGATATCATGGGCTTCTGGAATCGTTCTTGAAGAAGGATTCTTATTTGAATTTCAAGTGCTTTTCTCCTCCGACGTGTGGATAAGGCTATTCATTTTATCGGGTGGCTTGGAGAACCCTCTTTTTGAGTTTAGTTATCTTCTTTGACTGGGATATTCGTGGATCTCTTGAAGATAATCGAGAAAATGCACATCGATTACTTAAATCACGAATCTTAAGTACATTTGGTTCATGAATTTAGAATCATGATTAAGAATCATTCTCGTTTTACGTGTGTTTTTTGTGAGAGAAAATATTATATGAGTCACGAACTATGATTTGAATCATGGCCCGAATCCCCCTTTCAAACGTCCCAACACGCTAGCTACTCACCACGACTCATCAGATGAGCAGCTGGTTTGCCAGTTGCACTCGAGTCGTTTTGACAGGATGTTACTAGTATCGAGAGGCTGTCGACTTGCCAACTGATAATTTTCCTATTAGAGATTCGTTTTGTGATTTGGCGACTTGTGACTCGCTCTAGCTATTAATTTTGTGAATGACCTGCATTCTCTTATTCGTATGTTGACATGTGTATGGTGTGAGATAAGATGACATCTGACCTTAGTAATAATCGTTTAAAAAAATACTAGGGACACTAATTCAAATCCTTAACTCTTGTGTGTACCAACTGATGTGGTAAGTGAATTATCATCTTTTATTAATAAATGTAATATCTTATTATTAATTAATGTGACAATATTTTAAATATTTATTAATGTAAAAATGACAACTAATATATCATATCAAAAGATTTGAGTTGGTGACGCTCACATTCATTACTATTAATAGTATACTTGCATGCAATATTATCTCTATGATTTCCCTCATGTAGTTTGGTAATCTCTACGTTATCCATTCTTAACTCGTCAATCTGCTCAGTCATTTATTTCAAGATTTGAGGCAATTAATTCTATTTCTTTCTTAATATCCATTTTCATTAAATTATCATAGACGCCTCTCATATCGCTCATACGTGATAATATTGCACTAGCTCTAAGGTGGTGAAGAAGAAACAAAAATTATATCAAGCAAGCTAGCTTCATTCATAATTTTTTCTTGAAAAGAAAGAAGATGCTTATGCTGGTACCTAATCCAGACCTGGGAAGGAATCGGGTTCCATGGAAAAGGGCTTTTAACTTGTATTGGTCGGCTTTCATTTTCATTCAGATAATGATCAGAATCCTGGCCCCTTTTCCCCCCACCGACTGTGGCCCAGGTATACTTTTTTTTTTTTGAAGAGGCCTAGATATACCTTTCTTTTGTGAAAATGCAATATATCAAGGGCAAAAATAACACGTTTTTTTTTTCTCCCTAATTTCTTTCTATTATCTTAAGATAAGAGAAATAAGACAAAGATTAATTTAGAAAGGACATTTTTCGATACGTCAATATATTAAGAGGTCAAGTTTTTTATTTATATAATATGTGTAAAATCACATAAAAGTTAAAAAATACGCAGATTCAATGATTAAAAAAATTTAATCTACTGGTACGCTAGACATACGAGATAATCTCCCTAATTAGAAAAAGGAAAGTCATGATCGTAAAACGACACCATCTTTAGGTTGGGAAAAATATTTGTTTGTTAAGGTAGGGCCTATTTGCATTACCCACTAAGCTCACCCTTTATTTCTTTAAATCTAAATGACAATGACGACACGTAGATCCACAGTATATATTAAAAGCACATATATATATATGATTATCAACCCAACTTAGTCACATTTTAACTATTTCTCTAAACCGTTGACCACCGCATATACAAATATCTCAAGGTTTAAACCCGTACTCCTCCTCATTACTTAGTTCTCCTTAAACGTGAATTTTGTTTTTGGTTTTTTTGTTTTGTTTTTTGTTTTTTGTTTTTTTTTTGCTTTAAAGTTTTTTTCTTATTATTTTATATTGAAAACTTTTTCATTCTCACTCGTTTATATATACATATCAACGTTCACTTGATCTGTTTCACACGTGAGCAACTCATTGGATTTGGACCCCATCGAAGTCCTTTTCGGACAGGGCTCAAATTAGATTGAATCACCTGCATTTTCGTAATAGAATAAAATTAAATTTAGAAATCTTTTGGAAAGAAAGAGAAGAAATAAAAAAAAGGGGATTAATGCTTATTTCTTACAAAAAAAAAAAAAAGGGTTTGGTGCCTTGTATTCCAATTGAAAACAATCTAAACTATGACATAAATGAAAAAAGGGAAGCCTAAAATTACACGGGTTCCTTTTCTCTACTTGTTTTTATATTTTTTTGGGCGGGGATAAATAAAAATCTTTCTAAAGAAATTTGCGGATAAAATTCTATCTTTTGTTATAAACATAAATTAAATAACCTTTTATATTCTTTTTCCTTTCTCTCTTTAAGGTAATTTTAAATTCCTTTTCTATTCATTCATATTTATGAGTAAATATGCCGTGTATAAATTATTCCTATTCTTTACGTGCGATATCTTAAGTGGGACGATCATATCCCAACCGTTGAACACGCCGATCATACAATGCCTCAAGTCTCAACATTCCCAATTTGACCAACTCCCCAAGTTTTTTGTCGTTGAAGGAAAAGTGGGGTCCTCTCCTATTAAAACGCCATTCATAGGATTTTGGATTTGGGAAAGAAAAGGATTCTTGTGTCGGCTGTAAAACACAACCCAACCATGGATCAACCACGAAGCCCTCAAGAAACTCCTTCTAGCTAATGTATAATATCCTTTATCTCTCTCTTAACCAAGAAACAGATCAAAAAAAAAAAAAGAAGAAAAGAAAAGGACAAATAGAAGAAAGAAAAATTCATCTCTAGGAGATCATGGGAAATTGCGTTTTCAAAGGTTTTGGAGAAATATCGGAATCGGAGGTTGTCAAGGTTGTAACATCAAGCGGAGGAATCATGGAGCTTTTCGCCCCAATCGCCGTCAACTCCATAACCAACGAGTTCCCCGGCCACGCCATCTTCCGCAGCCGCGACCTCTTCTCTCAACCGCTTCTCCACAACGACGAGCTTCACCCTGGCGAGCTATACTACCTCCTCCCTCTCAACCCCTACAAAGCCGCCACCAAAACGACGGCGGCGGCCGGCGGCAACAACGACGCCGTCGTCACACCCTACCGCATGTCGTGCGGGGGCCACGGCTCGGCCGTGAAGAGCGCTAGGCGGCCGGACCCCGAGGTTTTCCCGAGGTACAATAGTAGCGGGGTGTGGAAGGTTAAGCTTGTGATAAGCCCTGAGCAGCTGTCGGAGATTTTGTCCCAGGAGGCTCGGACGGAGGCGCTGATCGAGAGCGTCAGGACGGTGGCGAAGTGCGGTAGCGGCGGCGGCGGCGGGGGCTCCTCGGTGGCGAGTTCGGATCAGTGGAGTGTGTCTAGTAGTTTGAAGGGATCATCATGATGATCATTATATGTTTCAATAATGTTCTAGCTAGTTTGAGGCAGTATTTTTTTTTTTTTTTTTCCATTTCTCTAGTTTTATTTTTATTTTTTATTTTGGTACTTGTATTTTGTATCTGTTATATATTTTAGTGTATATGATTATGAAAGTGCCATGCATGTGAATGTCTATATCCTTTTATAATTGTGTTTTGTTTTACAAAAACAGTGAAAACGACCCCACACTTGTTTAAATACATAGAATTGTTAATTCTTCGTAACAAGAGCACAAAGTAAAGGACATGATAATGGGAAAAGAAGCATGTGGAATTATGATTCATGAATATTAGATTGTGTTTTAAGATCATTTCATGTCTTTTCCATAGTATAACCCCATTGACTACTCATTGTCATCTTAATCCAATGAACTTAATTAATTTGGCCAATACAAATAATGAAGGCTTTTTTTTTTTTTTTTTGAGTAACAAATAATGAAGATTTAAAGGACAACAAAAACAATGGAAATACGCATCATTATTTGTCAAAGTTGATATATATATATATATATATATATATATAGTACTTCGTAATAGTCTCTTTCACATATTTATGCTAAAATGATCGATGCTCAAGTACTAGAAATTATCAGTACTCCAGCCAATTATGAAATGACAATGCAGGTTTACTTGAAAAAGTTGTTTGCCCTCCAACATTGTACTTCCTAATAAACTAATGAAAGAGTAATGATTGGCCCGTTTGTTTCACTGGTTCGACTTAGCTAAGTTCAGTTCGGTTTAATTCGAGCTGTGAATTAAGTTTGAAATAATGTTTGGTAAGTAAGAAGTTTGAATTATATTCCCGTTTAAATTGAGTTAAACTCATTATAGAAAAAGAGACATTTAACGTCGCCTATTTAATGACAATTTTTATAATAAAAAAAAACCGTCGTTGATCCTCCGTAACTGCTCAATTTAATATTTTGAGAATATCTTAGACGACGATTTTGATTTAAACCGTCGTCTAATGTTTTATTTAACGACGGATAAAAGCCGTCATTATATCATACATAAATTTAACGACTCGCCGTTAGATGACGGTTCTCCTAACCGGCGTCAAATCTTTTAACGACGGTTATTAAAGGTTTTTAAATCCTAGATTTCTATTAGTGGCTTTCAACTTAAAGTTTAACTCCCCTCCCAATTTAATAGTTCAAACCATTTTTAAATAGTGAAAAATGTCCATTCTCTCTGCTTTACACTTACTAAATACAAATTTAAATTTATTTCTTATTTAAATTTAGATTTTAACTATACATTTAAACGTCAATTCAGATAAACCATATAATTCAGATTTTTTTGTTCAAATAAAGAAGTTCAAATAAACCCAATTCATATATATAGATGGTTATTTCTCGACAATTAGCGGGGGTGATTGTGTAATCATTCACATGAAAAACTGTGCTTTCTTGGATCTTGCAATGGTGAAGTTTGTCAGATTACTGCACAACTTAGAGCCACATCATGTCAATGGACAAGGATACAATAGATTATTAGTTGAGCCATATTTACAGAATGTCACCATTATTTTTCAATGATGAAATCTAAAGAGCATATTTTGATCAATCACTGCTAAAAATTAGAGGGTTTTTAACACTTTTGCCTCTCCAGATTTTTAGATTTTGTCTACTTGTTTCATAAAATTTTAATTTTAACACTGTACCCCCTTCATGTTGAATCAAAGCAAAGTTTTCTCGTTTTAGTTACTCTTTTTTTTTTTTGGGTCGAATAATTTTTATTAAATTTGAATTGAGATATGAGAATTTGTGGTTGGAGGTGTGCTTCTCTGTCCTTAGATCTCGCGAACAATGGCTTTTCCGTTCGCTATAATATTTAACAACCATTAGTATAATGGCTGGGACAATGTGTTGGTAAGGATTTTGTACTAAAATGTCAAAATTAATATTCGGAAATTGGGTTGCAAAATAGCGCTAAATTGACCAATTAATTTCCACACTTGTGGGGAATTCATGCCCTGTTGTCCTTATCACTGCAATATTTGTCTAGTTCTCTAATTAAATATCTGCGTCTCTGAGACTGTAACCTTTTTTGGTACAGAGCCATTAAAAAGTGCTTCAGAAATTGAGACATATGTATTATCCATTGCATGCATTGCAAATCAACAATTTCAAGAGAAAAGAGGGAATATATCTCTTCTTACAATTTATGTTAATTAATAATATTATATAATACAAAAACTAGATTGTGTGGATGCAGCGAATAAGGACAAAAAAAGGCCATCTACATTACACATACCCGTGAAATGAAAAAGAAGCCAGTTGTTTGGCAAACAAGATTAAGATTGATTTCCTACAAAACACGGGAAAAAGAGAACCATTTTCTCAGCAACCAAACAAAACATAACATAAAACCTTCAAGCCAGGTTAGAATATCCATTAATCAACTATCGGCCGGTGTTGTTTCCCTCCCTAAAAGCATAGCTAGGAACAACTTCAACTAGAAAAATGACGACTTAAATGAGCTGAATAACGTTGAGCATGAACAACCTTAAGATATCACTCCAAAAATTGCGAGCAATTAAGAAAACGACAACACTTTTGTTATAGCTGAAGAATATGGCAGTGTCAGCTATAGAATATACAGAATTATATTATGCCAACTCCTCCCTCAGACGCTAAGCTTGTATGTCATCACATTTGGCCTCGCTTACGTATCTAATGTAAACGCGAGCAGTTAGAAGTTAGATACAGGAAAGCAAATGTTAACATTATGTGAAGCTAATGCAGTGGTTATTATAATTGAGTAGTTAATGATAAATTTGACATTTGAATTACAAAATTTTCTTTGATGAAATACCATTTATTGTGCTAAATTTGCCATAAGTCATACTTTTTGACAAAATTTACCACTAAATATAACATATTAACAATTAGGACAACATACATGGTTGCCCTTCAAACTATACGCATTGTCACAAAATACCCATAAACTTTAACTTTAGCTTTTTTTTTCTCCTGAACTTCAGGCTCTTGCAAAATTTTCCCCTCTATTAAATTAATGATGGAAAATGTTATGTAAAATGCAAAAAATTTAAAAGAACTCTTTATGTCAAGATGTTAATATAAATAACACGTATTACACAAATAATAAGTGCCGTTTGAATAATTTAGTAAATATTTACTCTATAGCTCCTTCTCATGCAACCATACTATGGTAGCTGACGTCACCGCCGATCACAATGCTCAGCCAATATTTTCCCTTTCCTCCCCAAAATAATTTCCTTTCTCTCTCTCTATCTCTCTTTCTCTCTCTTTCAAACCCACTCTCTTTCTCTTTCCTCTCTACGTTTCACCTCCGCCAAGCTCTCCACTTTACCCGACCAGAACATGGATTGTCACGGCCACAATGACGGTGGCAGAGGAGGAGGATTTGTCACACAGCAGGAGTTATTATTATAATTTACTATGCCTAACTTTCTTTTTAATTTATTTGATATCGGGACCTTTAAGGGTTTATAAATGACAGCCAACGACAATAACAAAAGTAAAAATTTAAGAAAGGGGAAATTTTGCAAAAGTTGTTGAAATTCAGGGGGAGAAAAAGCTAAATTTAAAGTTTGGGAGCATTGTGTAGTGAGGTGAGGCCTATAGTTCGGGGATAACTGTCTAATTTATCTAAAAAATTAGGCATTTGATTATTACCCTAGAAACGACAACAAATGGAGCAACATTGGCACCTCTACAAAACGGGTCACAATGATTATTAACGTCAAAGAAAAGTCGGCTTGAAAAAAAAAAGTTAAGTGGAGCAACGACATCTACGTAAGAAAGATTTTTGGAATCCGAGATTGTAAAACAACAATAAACTGAAAAAGGACATTAACTGAAAACGACAGAACTTTGCAAACGACATAAACTGTAAGCACAACAACGTCAATGCGCATCACTGTAAAGTCAACAACATCAAAAGTCAAAACAAAGTAAAAACAAATAAAAAACAACGACAACATAGAATAAAAGACGACGCCGTTTTGGAAAAGATATCAGATGGAGGCTGGAGCATCAACAACCAAAAAACAAAACGACATCTGTTGGGAATGATTAGTTAAATTGTTCAAAATGAGAATACTTTAAAAACGACGTACAAAAATAAAAACCACAAATTGTAGCTCTTGTAAACGCGGTAGAAACTGTAAAATAAGACCAAACGAATTAATGACGATTAACGTCATATAATGAAACAAAAACATCCGGTGGATGAACGGCAAACGACAGTACTGATTCCGGAAAAAAAACATATTCATTTTTTTTTAATAAAAAAGTACACGGTTTGTCATGTTTTGTACATGCCTATTATTTATATTATTTTAAATAATTGAGTGTTATTGTGGTCTTTTGTTTCTTTTTATTAATTGAATGATAATTTTTTATTTTTAAATAAAATGACATAAATAATAAATTTGACAATCTTGAGTGGTATTTCTTTTTTATTTTTTTTTTGTCATAATCTAGATCCAGTATACCCTACAATAAAATATTTATCAAGGGGAAAATAGAAAAAAAAAAAAATCAATATCAATTCTAGAAAGACAAACTCAAAACTGGTGATCGTATTTGCAGTTCCCAACCGAGGACAAATTACCGGTAGGATTTTTTATTTTATTTTTATTTTTATTTTTATTTTTCAAAGTAGTTCACCTCCTAAGTTACCCTACTTAAATTTACACATCTTCTTATTAAGCTTAGATTTGTTCCCCTGCTTATATTTTTTTGAGTTCGTATTACTTTCAAATATGCGAATAGTATCGGAGTAAAAAAAACAAAAAAAGTTTTTTCAGTTGGGGCACTATAAAAAAATATAAGACTACAGAGTGGGACGCATTATATAATATATATATATATATATACATATATATATATATATCCTAATCCAAATCCTAACTATAACAAAAAAATAAAAAAACGCTCCACTGTCGTCATATCGGTACGTTTTGATGCTTGGCCAACTTTTTCCTTTTTTTTCTTCGTCTCTTTTAAACAGGTTTATATATAAATATATATACACACATATATTCCTTTTACTTTTCTTTATTTTGTTTTTTTTTGTCCGATTCTTTTGCTTTTAAAAAAAAAAAATTATTTGACTATAGTCATGTATCTTTTAACTCTACTAAGATCTTAATTTTTTATAACTTCATTATTTCGTGATATAACTTTTTTCTTATTTTTTGAAGTCCATTTGTCTACTATTGTATTTACAAATGGTGCTTTATTCTTTACCTTTTTTATTTTACTTTCTCCTTTTTGGCTTTATATGTGTACCGTAATCTTTTACCTCCAATACTCTCTTAACAATTCTCATCCTGTTCCTCTTTTATTTTCTCTCCATTTGACTTCTATTGCTCTTTCTCATAAATTTCTTAGACCCCAATCTCAACTTTCTCACCATAATAATCTCTTTGACTTTGATTAATTTTGACTAATATTACCGTCAGTTTCCTTTATTCCTTCCATAGTCAAATGTTTGTTGTGTGCATGGGTATACGTCTCTATGTTTTTAAGTTTCTTTAAACCGAAAAACTAAATCAAAATTTTACTTGGTGAAAAAAATTATTAATGTGGTTGGTCATGTTTCTGAAACTATATATTGAAGGCAAAAGTCCTAAAAAGTGAAATAGGGAAAGAAAAAGCATCTCTTGAGCGTTGTCCCATTTACTTAACAAAATGTGAAAACAATTTTTCCTTTTTCATTTTCTACTTCTAGTTGAAAAAAGAATTAAATGAGATTTCAAAACAACTTCCAAATTCACAATACCATTTTATTTAGGAGAATTTCTATAGCCATATTATATAGAATTAAGCATGCCAATTATTCCGGTGGTCGTTGTGACATCGGCATCCACTTCTTGATCGGGAGAACTTATACTATGGAGAAGACACTCTGTGATCATTTCAAGATTAATCCTTTCAACATTCGATGCTTCGAAGATGATACCACTATAGCTGAAGACGACAAATCGTTGTACAACATATTATTGGAGTATGCTATTGGAGGAACATTGTTTGATTTCATCAGCACATCTACTAATTTCGGGTTGCATGAGTCACAAGCAAGACATGATCAAACACTTCCAAAAAACAGATTACATGCTTTGTGATATGAAACCAGAGACTACACTACTCGCTAATGCTGTAAAAGACAGTTAAATTATGATCATGGTAAAAATATCAAATTTTGGATTGAAAAAAAAGGCTAACAAAGCAAACTAAAGTGTGTAGTGAGATAAATTCAACCAACAGCCTTGATGTCCTTATGAAGGTCTTAGCCCACCCCTACTATATTTCTCAAGTAATGTAAGGCTTTTGTCTCCCTTTTATTTTGCTTAAGCGTAACAACTCTAACATAATATGACTCTGAAATCAGTGAGATGAGACTCAAGAACAACCTTCAGATATTTGGGCTCTTGTTATATTGTGTTTCTAATGTTGACTGTAAGATATCCATGGGATCAAACTTTAATAAGACAAGACGGATAAAAAGATTGTGACGAAATCACTTGTTATTGCAAGCGGAATTTCGAAAGAGGCCAAGGATTTTTAGAGCAAGTGCTTCGTAAGGAATCCAAGTGATAGGCCGACTGCCGGGATTTTGTCGAAACACCCTTTTGTTTGTGGAAATAAGATGGAATAAAGATTGTTTTAAGAAACACAGATCTGTAATTATTTATTCATAGCATCTTGTACAACAAGAGATTCTATAGGAAGAGAAGATGGTAAAAATATCAAATTTTGGATTGGAAAAGAAGGCTAACAAAGCAAACAAAAGTGTACCTTGAGAGGAATTCAACCAACAACCTTTAACCTCCTTATGTAGGCCTTAGCCCACCTCCACTATACTTCCAAAGTAATGTGGGACTTTTGTCCCCTTTTGTTTTGTCTAAGCGTAACAACTCTAATGTATATGCCTACAAAATAGTGAGAGATGGCATGCAAGAACAACCTTCAAATATTTGGACTCTTATATTGATTTTATAATGTTGACTGAAAGATCTCCATGGATCAGACTTTGGGAAGACAAGTTATTGCAAGCGGATTTTCGAAAGAGGCCAAGGGTTTTTTGAGCAAGTGCTTCATGAGGAACCCAAGTGACAGGTCCACTACTGAGATTTTGTTGAATCACCCTTTTGTGTAGAAATAAGATGAAAAAATATTGTATTAGTACTTTTTCTTTTTCTTTTTTTTTTTTTGAGCAAAAGAGATATGTTATCATTCATTCATAGCATCTTGCACAACAACACCCTATAGAAGGAGAAAATATTCCTGCAACCACAACCCATTGAGCCAAAAAAAAAAAGCCCTCTTAACATAATTTGTTAATCCAATAGGGCCACCATAAAGTTAGCCCATTATGTTTTGTTAAACACTTTATATATATATATATATATATATATATATATGTGTGTGTGTGTGTGTGTGTGTGCGCGCGCGCGCGCGCGCGCGCGTTTGAAGACTATATGCGGGTGAGTATTTGGGTTGTGTTTGTGGAGAGAGGTTGGGAAGAGGAGATCTAAAGCTCTTTCCACCGACGCGTTTTTGACGGCTTAAATGCGACGCTAGCGCTTCCGGTAGGTGACACACGAACCTTGATCTACATGATGTCTTATACACTAAAGAGGAGTGATTTATTTTCAACGCATTCCCCTGCTCTTTACGATATGGCTCCTCTATTGGATATAAAAAATGTTCCTTACCTCTCCCCCTCCTATAATTTTCTACTTCTAGTTGAAAAAGGAATTAAACACGATTTCAAAACAACTTCCAAATAATACACCATAAATGTGAGAAAACATTTCCATAATGCTACCAAACAGAACGGAAAAATTCAGTGGGGCACGTTCCTCTGTACTCATTACCATGTGGCTCTTCTATTGGATATAACAAATGTTCATTACCTCCCCTAACCCTAACACACACCCAACTCTTTCTACCTTGGTGAAGCTCACGTTAGTTACAAAAAGCTAGCAAGCATCACATCCTCTTGAAAAGAGAAAAAAAAAAAAAAAAGGGAAAAATTCGACACTTTGCAAGATCTGTTGCACGACGCTAGTAAAAATCTTGCATCAGGCTGTAGATACGACACTGTGTGATCGATGTCACTAGCATTGGGTGAGGCCATCAAGAGTCATGCCCTTCAAATGCGCGCGAATATCAACCGAGATCACCATCGGGCGATTAAGACTCGCCATTGTCTTGATGAGCTCTGCACATACCTAGCACACCGGCCGCTTGAAGGACCATGACAACAAGGGGTGGAAGCTCGTCATGTCAAAATCTGACATGCGTGAATAATCTTGTTTTCTATTCTTTGTTTCTATTAATTTTACTCTGTTTCTCAAGATTGATGGGAGTAGAAAACGATAAAATATCTTCTGCGCTTAACTGATGTATGGCAAACGCAAATAAACAAAAAGGATAAAATACGATAAATCATCCTAAACTCTAAAATACTGAAATATAAGGCATATATATACTAGCCTATTCACTCGCGAATACTAATATATATGTGTGTGTGTGTGTGTGTGATAAAAGCATCAAGTTCATTCATCAGTGACTCCAATAATCAAAATCGAGTGACTCTGGCCACCTATGAGTCTATGACTCTTGCTACAAAACATGCATGGGGAGTAGTTTAATTATAACAGTACTACACTCGTCACCAAAAATAAATAAATAAATAAGTAAAAAGAGCAGAAATTTAATATAGTTCTTTTTTTTTTTCCTAAGGGAAAAACCAGTTCATTAACTAGCAGAAAGGTTAGTTACAACAACACCGGATAGTTAATGAAGAAGGAACTCCATCCAGCTAACAGAAACATCGGAAACCACCAGACCAAACTCAGCTAGGGAATGTGCAGCCCCATTTGCAGATCGGGGCACATGACAACAAACACAATTAACAGAAGAAAGAGCATTACAAATATCAGCAATAACCATCCCTGCTCTTAACAAAATCATTGACCCTCCTAGCGTCTGACTCAGCAACCGAAATGCTCCAGCCATTAGACATGGCGAAAGCTAATCCATCTCTTAGGACTACACGATCTGCAATGAAAGGAGAAACCTTACCCGCAATACGGTTGGGGAAGGCTCCCAACACAGAGCCAAAAGAGTCCCGAATAATGCCGCCCACCGAAAAGTAGTCTTGTGACTCCACAACAGCCGCATCCACGTTTGTCATGGTTCGGATTATAGTTCGTAATTTGCTACAATATTTTTTCTCATAAAAAATACACGTAAACCGAAAATAATTTTAAATTATGGTTTTAAACTCCTAAACTTAACGTACACTTAGTTTTAACTTACCATGAGGAGGAGGATTCTACGTCTAACAAACAGTGTGGGGGATGTATTAAAAGAAATTTAATATAATTCTTTTATGAAGGACATAAATCTTTATAGATATCAAAAAGACAACAGAATTCATGAACTGATTATTTATTTGGCTCTTTACACATATAGCCAAATTTAAATAGTAAAGTTTAAATATAACAAATATTTTTTAAATATTATAAGAGGAGCAAAAAAAAATTGAACTTCATTAAAATAATGACTACATCATTACATATTACAAAATGTGACATCATTATAATAATTACTCTATCATTTTTATAGTTTGTAATATTTTAAAAATTTTGTTAAATTTCAGTTCAAAGTATAGAATTTTGGCATGTAGTGTAATTATTATTATTATTGTTATGTTTTTTTTTTTTTTTTTTTTTTTTTTGGTTTCTTCTCTTTTGTAACTGGGTTTGTTTTGGAGAAGAATGGTACAGATGGCTCGATCTCAAAGCCTAGGCCCACTATACGATATCTCATCTAACTTGGGCTACATGGGGTGGACCTAAAATCCATATGGTTAAAATTGCAAAGCGACCTCTCCAAAGTCTTCCACATATAATTAACCATTATAGATTCAACAAGTGCGTGATACTTTGATAATCGCTAGAGTATCTGCTACTTATGTGATTCATTCCAAATTCTGCCAAGTTTACAAAAGCAAGCCACAATATTAGCCTGGAAGTAAATATTCTACCAGTTCATGCCTCGGCTTCTAGACTTGTATCACATTGTCCTACCGTACATATCTGGTTTAAACATGATATATTATAGAGTATTTTCACCGGTGCCCCTTCAACTTTAAGGTTATACTCATTTTATCCTTTAAATTTTAAATATTCTAACTTTATCTTCTAAATTTTAAGTTAGTCTCATTTAATCCATTCTATTAAAAATTCCGATACAAACAGACAGAAGATGAGGTTCGATAAGATCATGTGGTCTTTTTATGTTTGTTTTTAACGAAACTTTCAATAGAAGGGGTTAAGTGAAACTAATTTAAAATTCATGAGTAAAGTGAAAGTTCTCAAAATTTAAGGAAAAAGGTGAAAATGGCCATAAAATTGAGAGGGCGTTACTGAGAATAACCTGATATTATATTATAAGACAAAAGTATATGGTTTGTCATAGTTTTGTGCAGCCTAATTATTTATACCATTTTAAATGATTGAGTGTCATTGTGATCTTTTATCTTCTTTATTATTTGAATGGTAATTGTTCATTTTCTAGTGCAGTGATATAAATAGTATTATTTTTTATTACCTTTAAGTGCTATTTCTAGTTCTTTTCCAGATTATAACAGCCGAAACCTAAAGTTCCAGTTGTGTGAAGCTAATAATACAAGGGCCCAGTAGAGGAGTGGCTCTTGGTACTATATAAGGTAAATCTTCAAGAATGCCTAAAAAATATAACACTATTTTATTTCTGTTATCAATTTTAAATTTACATTTATGTCATTAATATTTTGGTAGGATATTTTTCAATTTCTACCAAAATATTTTTTTTTTGTCCTAGTGGGATATATTTTGTATTCTACTAGAATACATTTCATATTCTACAATCATATATATGTTTTTAAAATGGCAATGAGATGATGGTAATTTTATCATTATATAATCTGTTCCTTTTTTTTTGGTTAAATTTTATATTAGAATTATGTACCTCTTTTAGATAAGGTAGGGAGCCAACACATTATTAATGGATCAATGTTATTAAGACTACTATATACAATCCAATATTAATAAGACTACTATATACGTACATATACATGACACAACTTTTGGTCTATTTTGAGACTACACAAGTTTGTCAAAAGAAAAACCACATTAAAAAGGTTTAACTCAATCTAGCGCCTAAGATGAATATTGATTAGGATCCTTCATGGGAAGACACTTACAATTAATGAAACATCAAACACAAATAGTAGAAAATAGGCCAATATGAAAAGCTTAAGAAAGTATATAAGCCAATTTTTAGTTATAGAAATTAATATGCCGTAACTTGTCAAGTTATGGTTCATAACCAGATAAGTTATGAACAAACTTGTCAAGTTATGGTTTATAGCCAGACTAGTTATGGACAATAACTTGTCAAGTTATGGTTCATAACCAGACAAATTATGGACGAAAACAGTAATTTAGCCTATTTATTAACTTATATAAACTATTAACCTATTAATTTTAATTTATCTCAAATCTTGATCTATTTTCCTCATTCTCCTTATAAAATACTAAGCTCTTTCATGCATTCTGACTGGGCCTCTCACATAGATCATAGTACTTGACATTATATATCCAAAGCAAAACAAGATTCCATACAGCAATAATTACTTTGTGTGTGTGTGTGTGTGTGTGTGTGGATGAGCGAGGCTTCATTAAACGAAAAGCAGAAACAATCAAATTGCAAGTGTGTCCCAACATATATTCCATTCTACTGTACTTATATTCTCCATGACTTCCGGCAAACTAGATCCTCATTACTCTTCCTTTTCCGATACTTTTGCTTCATTCTTTAATTTTGCACTCCTTTCTTGTCGTTTTCTTTCACCAAAAAAGAAAAAGGAATAATTTTCTCATTGTCATAGCGATCAAGGAATATTACACTTTATAGAGTCAATACCCAAAGCCCAGAAGCTGTTCAAGATTCTCCTTGGCATTGAAAACAAGTTACTAATTAAATTTTGCTATTCCAACTACAAACAGAGATTCTGTTTGTCATGGAAAATGAAAGCAATTAGAGGGGCCAATATAGCTCCTCTTCTTGGTTAGTGGCCATCTTGGTTTTTCAGGACAATGGTGGTGGCAGTACTTTTCTATTGTAAACCTCTTTTTTGATATATATATATATATATATATATATATTCATTGATATCCTTATGCATGCCAAGATATTAAACAACTTGGAAAACCATAAAGCATTCTTTGTATATGTTCAATAATTAGTCAATTTATTTTATGCGACATCTTTATCGGGACACATCGTGAAGCAATACACTTGAATAAATTAAGAGTCGGTAGAATATACTTAACTATAAGCCCCTTTTTTTCAGCAAAAACTATAACCTTTTTTAATCATATAATATTATAATATTATGATGATCGATTTTTATAACAGAGAACATGATAATAATTTGCTTCGTCACTGTCCATGAACAAAAGTACGGGAACCAAATTATGTTTGGCAAATATCAATTATATCACTCACGAACATACTCCGGAAAAACTACGTGAAAGCAATACAACCATAGTATCGCAAACGATATGATGTACAATCAAGTCATCAACTTTTATATTTTCTTCTTTTGGCAAATCAATCACCTTTACAATAGAAACGTCAAGAGAATCACACACATATATACATATATATATTAATATATATTTCCTTAAATATATATTATATGTAGCACGTACTCCACTATTTTCTGAGTAACGATAATCTTGTTAGAAGTTGAATTTGTTCTACATCGTTTAGTTATTGGCTGTTATATTGTACTGTATGTGGATCGTGCATAATCTTTTTCATTGGTTAGCTTTTGAGAATAGTTCCACCCAAACCCATACCCATTTATTATGATATCAAACTGGATGTATCTCTAGCTAATTTATATTTATGTCTTATAATTGTCCTTCTAAATGTACTTTTGCTAAATTAACATCTTGTTCTTGAGTAGATTTGTTGTGGCTTTGGTTAATTTATCCCTTTTGTAAACAACGAGGCCTGTGAATCAAATCTCAAAAGACATATCTAATGGGGTCAACTATATACAAAAAGAGTGTCAAAAAGACTAAAGCATGCCCCATCTTTATGTTATTTATATTTGCGGTCAGATTCCTTTCTAAATTCATTACCTAATAATTAATACTAATTTACCACTAATGATTTGCTTCTTTTCTTCACGACAAAAAATGTGATATTTATCAAGTCATCTCAGGCGTTAGGGCGGCATAATTGGTTCCATTAGTGCATGCAAAATCATATGAATAAAAAAAAATTGATTAGACATAACTGGAACTTGAAATGTGTCAAATTTGTCCTAGTTGAGCAACGTGGGAGTAATTAAAGCTTTTACATTTAAGATATGTGATTAGACAATCGCACTTTGAAGGCGGCATAAATAGTAATCTTTATTAGATGTTGGCTGGCTGGATCAGTTTTCAGTCACAATTGAACTTTTATGTCTCTCTCTCTCTCTTTTGGTCTCAAAAATATTTTTTTTGTTAAAAGTCTAGTTCATTTCACCGATTTGAATTTAAAATTTGAGTTTTATTATAGTAAAAAGCTCTAAAAAATAGTCACATTTAGTTTTTTTAATATAGTAAAAAGTTCTCACATAAAATTACATCTCAATTCGAATTAAAAACTCGAATCAGCGAACTAAACGGACCCTTTATTTTTCTCCGGTAGAGCACAAAGAGAGATGGTCCGGGTTCACTAATCTGGTTCGTAAGACATACCAGACCCAAATATCCATCCTGGTTAGTCATTAGTTGCAATTTGCAAGTTCCAAACAACAGAAAAAACCCTCCAAATGACAGAAAAGGTCAAAGAGAGTTCAAGGATGCTTAAGAGAGAGAGAGATGCCAAATGACATTATATTTTTCTCTATTGAACATCCGAACGCCCCGTTCGTTTTGCTCGTCTAAGAATTGGAGTTAAAAAAGGAAGAGAAAATACACTAAATAGCATATTTAGTACCCATATTTGAAGTAAATAACATATTTTTTAAATGTTGATAAATTATAGCATATCTTGAATTTTGATTTAAAATAAAATATTAGTTTTCCAACTTTACCCTTTTTTTAGGGTTTCATGAACGAACACCCTTGGCTAATTTGATTCGATGGAGAGATAAACTGGTAGCTCTTTCCATTGTTCAAGCAAGATTGGTCGGGTTAGCCCACTTTTCTATAGGTTATATATTCACTTATGCAGCTTTCTTGATTGCTTCTACATCAGGAAAATTTGGTTAATTTTTTATTTTATGTGTTGTAGCCTCGATAATATCATTTCCTTTGATGGAGAAGGGACCCGCCTTCTTATATTTCTACATCTAGGATCCGACTTGTATGTATCATTGAAACTAATAGGAATTGAATTATTATGGCAAGAAAAAGTTTGATTCAGAGGGAGAAAAAGAGGCAAAAATTGGAACAAAAATATCATTTGATTCGTCGATCCTCAAAAAAAGAAATAAGCAAAGTTCCGTCGTTGAGTGAGAAATGGGAATCTCTTTCTTCTTTACACACCTCCTTAGCCGCCAGACCCTTTCTTTCTCTTTCTCTCACACACGCCCTCTCTCTCTCAACTCCCACCCACACACGCCGGCCAAACTTCGTCTAACTTTTCCAGCGAGCTCTTTCGTCATCGACGGGCGATCTCACACACGCCAACGATCTCTCTATCGCGACTACACTCTCCGATCTCTCTCTCCCGATGACCGCCGTCATCATCGTCGAAGTTCAGAGATTTTTCGTCATCGCCATCGTAGCTCTAACGTTGCCATCGCCATCTCTATCACCGTCGATCTGGTTCACTACAATCACCGCCATCGTCATTGCGATCTCTCTCACCTCTATCACAAATCGGTGCAAGCTCAATGTAAATCTCGACGCGAACTCGGCGTGACGTCGACACAACCTTCACTTCATCTCAGTGCAATCTCACGAGATGTCGGCACTACTCTTCCGACATCCGGAACTAGATTCGGCCAAAGATCTGGTCGAGTCAAAGCGCCACGAGGTCATGGACGGTGACTTTGAGACGTATCGATTTGAATCTGATTTTGTGATATGTGTTTGTGATTGAGATTCGAGAAATTGTGAAATTTGTGGAATTTTTGTGAAATTTAGTTTTGCATTTTATTTGTGTTTAGAATCTAGTAAATACTGTATTTACTGGTAAATATTGTATTGACTAGTAAATACTTTAGTAATTTTAATTTTAAATATGGTACATACTGTATTTACCAGTAATAATTTTAGTAGTTACAAGTTTACATCTGATAAATATTGTAATACCTTTAAATACTTTAGTAACTATAATTTTAAATATGGTAAATATTGTATTTACATGTAAATACTTTAGCAGTTACAATTTGAAATCTGCTATATTTACCGGTAAATACAGTCTTTAATGGCCGTTGAAGTCAATGGCTGGATCTTCGGATAAATATGATATTTACTTGTAAATACAGTATTTACCGGTAAATACAGTGTTAAACGGTTGCCGGAGTCGGTGGTCAAATTTTCAGATAAATATGATATTTACTCGTAAATACAGTATTACTAGTAAATACAGTGTTAAACGGTCGCCATAATTGGTGCCCAAATTTTAAGGTAATATGATATTTACTGGTAAATACAGTGAAACGGTCACCGAAGTCGATGGCCAAATTTTCAGGTAATACTAGTAAATTCAGTATTTATTGGTAAATACAATATTTACCTTTAAATACAATATTAAATGGTCGCCGGAGCTTATGGTCAGCTTTTCGGGTAAATATGGTGTTAAATGGTAAATACGGTATTTACCAATAAATACAGTTAAAAAGTCGCTGGAAAATAGCCACCGAAAAATGGTCACCGATCGCCAGAAAACGATCACAGGTTGTCAGAAAATGGTCTCCTGTCGCCGGAGCCGGCTGCCAGTCCCGGCCATGGTGGACTTGACTATAATTTACATATTTTAAAAAATATGCTATAATTTACTATTTTTTATAAAATGGATGTTTATAGGGGAGGAGTGAGGTGGAAAATGAGGTTTAGGAGTATTTTGGGGTTTTTAATAATATTTAAAATTTAAGATATTAAATTATGCTATAATTTACTTTTTTAAAGAAATATGTTATAATTTACTAATCACTTTACTAATTATGTTATTTCTCCCCTCATTCGAAAAATGAATTCATGAGAGAAAACGCTGCATTAGAAAAAGTTAAATTTGAATTTTTATGAGAAAAAACATTATAACAAAAAGTTTAAGATGTGATTTAGACGGTGAAACGAATGGAGCCTTAATATTTTAGAACAAACTCAATCTAACAATACAATAGATTGATCAATCTAAATTTCACATTATTATTATTATTATTTTGTTAATGGTTATATATTACTTGCTAGTTGTTCAGTTGTCTTTTAAATTGAATGAAACTTATCAGGAAAAAGAAAACAAAATATTTGAAAATTAAAAAAAGAAATCGAACATCACATCACATCAATGATATTAACCATATTCTTCAACAGCATTTATATTTGTTCCAACGGAGTTTTATCCCATTTATAGTTGTTAGGCTAAAACTCATTCTTTCAACTGTTTTTCAAAAAAACAATAAAAAAAATAAAAAAAAAGCTAAATACAAAAGCCAAGAGGTGATACTATCTTCCTATAGACAATTGGGTGACACTATCTTCTTATATATATGTATGTATGTATGGGGCCGTGTATCCAAAATTAGCTTTTGCAGTTTTGCTAGAAGAACGAAATCTTTTTGCCTTTTGGTACTGTTTGTTTTTTTTATTAAGTAAATAATGAGAGAGGATAATTGATATTAAAGTTGCTCAAATTAAACATCTAATTAAGTTGGCAAATCTTTTGGTCTAGTTCCTTCATTGGGAGTTTCCCCAACTTTATATTAGTTCATTATAAAAATTAATGAAGAAATGCTATTTTCTTAATATAATTGGGAAAATTATACATGATAGAACTACGTAGAACACATACTAAAATTTTCAAAACGTACATATATCTTATTTTTCAGCTTTATGAGGATGAAAAAACGACCTGAATCGGTCTAAGAGAACTATAAGGTGAGGCTTGATGATATTGGTTGACAATGTTTCAAAAAATAACATCATTTTTTAAGCTCATTTAATTGTTAAGATTGTTTTAATATAATTCGAGATCAATTCTCCTTCTGATATTCAAATCACACTCCTTTATCTATATATATATATATATATATATATATATATATATATGGATGAGTTTTTAATAATTACGTTTCTATCAGTGGTAACTATCAAATATAAAAATTTGATAACATAGCATGATAAGAGTCCAATATGTAGATCCACACCTTAGAAATATTACTAAAATTTCTCAAAAGTACAATTTGTAGGATAGATTCACAAACTAAATTCAATGGTTATTCTACCCATAATCACGTTGTTACAATTACTCTTGATTGATTAATGATATCTCAGTTATCTGAAACACATTATAAACCGTTTTTGTTTTTGGTTTATATATATATATATATATAGACACACACACACGAATAGTACCGCATTGTCCAAGCATGATATAAGTAACATAGTTTAGGTGTTGTGGCATTGTCAACCCATAGAATTTAGGACAAATGAAAGGGAGACTTAGAAACTGTACATATAGGAAAAACCAAATTAATTAGTCAAATAACAACTAGACGAGGAAGAAAATCACGATACAGATTAAGTAGCAGCCTAACTTGTTGCTGTAAAGTGATATACACACACACACACACGCATTCGTCATGCCCGAAATAATTATTCCACAAATCTCTCATCAGTCTCTTTTCGCTTGACCGTCAGCACATTAAAATTTGTTCACACTTGTGATTCTTTTCACTAATTATTATTGTTGGTTGATAATCGTAGATACAAGTCTAGTCCATACGTAACGTACCAGTAAAACGTCTGTGTTAATTGCATCATAAAGTGTACCCGTTGGAGGGACCTTTTACGTGTATGAAAATCATAGGATCCGGATAAATTAAATTAGAACAAGCGTCCTCATACAAGTGTGTGTGTAATTTCTACGTAAAAGGAAGTGGAAGCTATCAGGTTCCCCACTCAATGTACTAAATGAACAAACAAACAAACAAAAAATGGTCTATAAAGTCTTTACGATCAACAAATACGTTGAATATATAAAAAGGATAGTATGTATTATTCTTATTATCCAATTCTTTTCTATTCCCTTTATTACAACACAACAACAAATTTCAATTTTCAGATTTTTTTTTTTTAACAAAATCGTCAAGAAAAGTCAGTAAAGTTAAAATAAAATACATTATATATATTAATTCCGCATCTTAAAATGAGGAAAAAAAAAAAAAAAAACAACCACGACAACTTATATATTAATTAGACCCCACCGACAGCGTCAAATTTTGGACTGAGTAAATAGCGTAATTTTTAGAGATGAAGGGAAATAAACCGGTTTTTGATGTACCCAGCAGCCATATATTCTAATGTTTTCTTAAGGAGTTTTTCTAGCTAGAACAGTACTTTACACCAAATTCTGTTGATTTTTACTTTTTGGTTGATCAACTCAAAGCCAGCTGGAAGACAATTTTCATCAGCATGCTTCATATATATATATATATACATATATGTTCAATCTCATCAATTCAACATTACGTCGTTATGGATAGTTATTTCAATAGCTCTAATGTCATTTAACGAGCAAAACAACAAATATCACTTCATTAAACAAATAAAAGTTAATTTCTGTCGTCACAACATGCTTTCATGACAACCGAACACCGCTCCTAAACAAAATATAATAATAATAATAATAATAATAATAATAAATGTGATAACCCAGTCTCCCATAGATAGTATACATTTTGTATATATGTATATGTATGTATATATATAGATATATATCCAAACTAATAAAAATCTTCGAGCACGCGCGCACACGCTGAAGGACAAAAACAGCAGTTGTTATTATATTTAATACGTGCATTTCATGTTTATATATGTATATGAAAAGTTAAAAATTAATTGGAGGTGATGAATATTAATTTTGCATGCGTTTTCAAAAAAAAAAAAAAAAAAAAAAAAAGTCTTAGTGCATGGATGAAGACTAATATTTGTCACGTGTTTTATGCGTACGTAGATGCATATATTTCCCACCTGCAGAAGTTAGCCCAAGGAAATGGAATGAATGAATGAATAAAGAATCTTAACTAATTCTTTTTGTCTGTTTGTGTAATTAATTTCTACTAATTCGGCCTCGTAAGTCAATATTATCTTCATAGCATGATAATATACAAAGAAAACAAACGCGAATTATTTGACAGGGATATCAGACCCTTCCGATAAGTGGAAGCATCTGGTTTGTAAATACTACAATATTTATAATCCATGATCAATATTTTCTAGATCTATAAAAGAATCTAATGAGTACTTACTATAGCTTGGAAAACTCATATATACTACTTAATTCTACGTACAAGTGATGAGATAGTCATATAATTTGGTTTCTAAATCAAATTAATGATTAAAGAAAGAGAGTAGTTGACAGAAGGTAAATTAAATTCGAATTTCTTCCACACTTTTTAAGCTTTTCATCTTTTTGTTTCTATTTTACTTTTCTCCCCGCTGATTCGACCATGTTTAAACATAAATTAACTGAAAACGAAGTGCTTCCTCAATTATTTGGAAGGAAGGGAACAAAAGAAAAGAGAGAGAAAACTAAAGCGCACATTTTTATATATAATTCCATTATATAGCAGTCCATGCAAAAAACATGAAATAATATACTAAAATAATAAAAATAAATGCTGTACGGGTTGTTTCTTTCAATAATTATCGTTTTCGTTCCACTTTCTTCTCTTTTGTTTTATTTTGTTTGGGTTGGTTTTTGCGTACGTGATGGAATATTAGACGTGCACGCGTGACCTCTCTATTTTGTAAAAATAATAAAAAAACAAAAACTAAAAAAAAATTGGATTTATGCGTTATTAAGCTGCAATGTATCATTGTCCAAAGCATCTTGACTATAAAGATGTATAGATTCAACGATATAAACACAAATCTTGTGCAAATGAATTTCCAAAGGCAATGCACAAGCTATCTAATAAGCTACTGATCATAATGGCAGACAAGTTATTATGGCCAAAGCGAATTGATGAAGAGTGCCAGACTATGATAAACATTTTTGTTTGACTACTCCATTACTTGTGGTGTTCTAATTCAACATCCCTTCCTCTCTTTGTAAAGATATAACTTTATAAAGAATTCATGAGAAAAAAAGAAGAGCCATCGACCAATGAACTACAAACAATCATCAAAAGCACTGACGAAACACTATGGTACTGATCCGAAACACTATGGTTCTGTTTAGCGGAGTTTTCTAGAAGTTGATTTTGATGTCATGGATTTAAAAGTTGTTTCTTGTAGTGTATATATTAGAAGAACTTCTAGTTAAATCCACAAAATGTGGCTTCTAAAAAGTAAAAACTGCATAGAGTTTGAAATTTGTCCAACAGTTTCAGTGTGACATTAGAAATTTTATTCTAATGTTATTATTGCTTATTAAAAAATTTAAACTTATTTTGATCTATTACTCTTTTTATAAATATATATACATATGGTTTTAAATATTTATTGAAAAGTCACAATTTTTACTTTTTTTTTCTTCTATTGACTAAAAGGAAAAGCAACCTCAAAACACCTTATGTATAAGCAACACAATTAATTGATCTGACCAATGACCATATATCAAACTAATAGTTTTTTTTTCGCTCCGTTTCTTTTTTTTTTTTGGGCAAGTAAAAATTAAAGTGACGATCATGAATTCCCCAGCGCATCAAACTAATAGCCAGAGTTATAATGAGACTTGGGTACGTAGTACGTCCTTAATTATTAAGTTATATGCATTATATATATATATATATATATATAAAGGTTAATCTAAAAAAAGTCTCCGAATTTTGTCTTTAATGGCACTTTGGTTTTTGACTTTTAAAACATTTTAAACTTGCTTATTGATCAATCAGTCTATTTCTAAATTTGGTTTGTGACGCAAAAATGTAAATTAACACTATCAACTAAATATTATCCACATTTTATAATAATCTTAACTCAACTGATGAAAATGACTAAAATTGAGACAAATTAATAAGTTGAAGGTCAAGTTTGAAACGTTATAAAAGTCAGAGAGTAAAGTAGAATTGAAAATTTTCAGTATCAATCATATATATGTGTAAAGTTTACGTGGATCAAACAGAAGTTTTGCTTTCATTAATTTGTTTCGACAGCTACGAAAAATTGGTTGGCAAATCAGACTAGGTAGATAAACATTAGAGATTAAACAAAATATGCTTGAACTGTTCAACATATAGACAGACGTACGTATTGCTTTAATAAAGATTCTTCAAGTTTTGCCGGCCTCGTTCACAATATTAATTTGACGATAGTTCTTTAATTTAGAAGTTTTTTCGATTAATATGTCTTTAGTACCATTCAAATTTATAGGCATGTTGATGAGAGACGGTAGAAATATCTTAGACAAAACTTTAAGATCAGTTAATTTGTGAATTTATTGCTTTGCGACAGTACTAATATATTCGTGTACATAAGCTAGTTTATTTTTCTTTTCTTTTGTTTTTTTCCTGAAAATGTGTATTATACAAATAACTTTTTGAAATAATTATTACAAATTACTTGTAGTAAAAATAGCTCATCGTGTGTTGTACTGAAGAAAAAGAATTAAAAATTGCATCGAATGAGACATTCATTAGAAACATATCAGAGGAAATAGCTACAACGGAAAGGCGGGTCGACATTTGTAGAATTTTTATTTATTTATTTTTGTTTTTTTTTTTTTTGGTATAAAATCTGCTATTTTTTTCTATACCTAACATTTATGCTATTAATACTTATTCTCCTCTAGAAATGCACTACTTTTCTACAGATCTCTTTTATTCCATACATACATAATCTAGTTAGGACCATCGAAAACATGGAAAAAGGACTTGTATGTTGAGTGGACAATAGGCTGACATTTCGTCCCTACTGGGCCAAAGCCGACCCAAACTATATCATCATTGAGATAAAGAAAGCAAAAACACAGAAAATGTAACGAAATTTATACACCATACATTAAGATTAGGCAGCGAAATTAGAAAAACATGAAACTAGAAAGCAACCTCAAATACTTTGTTGAACTTAAACCAGTTGAAAAATGATCACTGCCAATTTTTTAAGCAATTAAATATTGCCATACTAGATTACGTAGAATTCAGTGTCATGATCATTTAGTCCTCAAATTAACCCGTGGAACTGTAATTTAACTAAAATGTTGCGATGATTATATATTATCACTAGTAATAATATGTAACATTGTCCCAACCAATTAATTAGTTGGGAATCTTTCTGACTTTTTTATCTCATCAACAAAAGTAATGATAGTTTTTCCTAACTCGTGGGACCCTCTAGTAATTGGGGGTATACACATTTTCGTTTCAGGTTCTGTTGCTGATAAAAGCAACTTCTTGAAAAGTTTTGTCGAACATACTAATCAAAATTCCTTACGGGTTAGCAAGAATTTTTTTTTTTTTTTTTTTTAACGAGAGTAACTAGCAAGTAATTAAATTAATGACATGAAATTTACCAGTTAGGTTAATGCATCTTGCACTTTCAACGTAACAGGTAAAATGGAATTTCATAACTACCGATTAATGACTGGAGTCAGTATATCATACACTGCCAAAAATTGAAATTATAATATATATATATATATATTAAGAAATCTTAATAAATACCCTTTCAAAACATATGAATTTTATTTTTTACCTCTTACTCTATATTAATACCATTTCGAGTCAAATAATTGTATTAACAAAGAGTATTAATTAAGTGTAAGGTGTAAAAACTAAACGCATGCACTTATAGGTGTAAAAACTAAACGCATGCACTTATAAGAGTAAGTTCAGCAATTTTCTATATAATAATAATTTAGTGATAATAACTAACATGTTTCTTTCTAATGATATTGTCACCACGGGTCCGATTCCATGCACCACACATTCCAGAATTAGTTGGCACCATAAATTCATCATACATAAGCATCTTTAATGCAATGCTATAATAATGTGTCAATTGTAAATTTAACATTTGAGTGCAAAAAACACTCTTTAATGTAATGCTATTTGTTGTCTATACTTTGTGACAAATTTTCCACTAAGTATAGCGTATGGAAAATTTGGCATTTGATTACTATTGGTTGTAAATGTTTACTTTTTCTATGTAATTAATGCAACTTTTGTATTTTCTAATTATTTTAAAAATAAAAGTTTACTTTTACAACTTACAGAGCTTAATAATTACAGGGAAAAATAGATTTAGCATTTCAAATAACATTATGCATTTGAGTAAAAATGAAAATAACATACGAATCATAGTTGTTTATGCTAAATATACAATTGGCATTAACATTTACATTAGAGATAGACTTATTTGTTTTGTCAAATTTGTCATATATTATACTTTGTGACAAGTTTTCCGCCATGTATAACATATAGTAAATTTGACATTTGATTGTTATTAGTTGATATGGTTACTTTTTCATTCAATTATTACAACTTTTACTTTTTTAAATTATTATAAAATTAAAAGTTTAATTTTACAACTTTTAAAACTTAATGATTATAGTAAAAGTAGATTTTAGCGCTTCAAATAGTATTTAAATGCATTGAAGTACAAATAAAAATAAAATGTCTTATTATACTTTTTTGTGTCTAATATACAGTTGGCGTTAACATTTGCATTGGATATGGTCACCTATACTCTACTTAAATTTATTTAAAAAAAAAAAGAAAGAAAATTATAAGGGAAAAAAATTTACCTTATGTAATAGTCTGGTTCGGTTTGGTCTCCTTGCATAAAATAGCCCGATACGATTTGTATTTGTAGCAAAATTATGCAAGTCATATTAAATTATAGCAAGAAATTTAGAATATTTTACAAATAGACAAAATAATATGACTAAATAATTAGTACATAATTTTTATAGTATGAACATGAATTACTATAAAAGTTTTGATATTCTAAATTATTTCCAAAAAAAAAAAAAAAATGTTATGTATCAATTCCACTCTCGTAAAGTTCTTATGTAGTGTACTTTTTACTTTTTTTTTTACACAACCAAAATGGTCTGGAGAAAGTGACAGTTTGTGATCGGATTGAACCATGCACAGGGTAGTCCATGATAATTGGATACAAGTTTTTGCTTAAAAAAAAATTAAAACAAAAAATAGAAAGAAGAAGACTGTCAACTTAACTCTTAACTATGTATCATGACAAGCTAGGACATTAGGAATGTGTCTTCTCATAAAATCCAATATTGCAAATTAAACTTAACTTAAATGTTGACGTTTCACCACCAGTCATCACCAATATACGAGACTACTAATTCCTAGCCAACCAAATTAGAAATGACCACCGACGTTTGCTTCCCAATGCAAACTTCAATGATTTTATTTTATTTTATTTTATTTTTGGTTATTGGTGGCAGGTGTAATATATGTAACTCAGATATAATAATAAATTATATCTATACA
The DNA here is from genome assembly GCF_000414095.1 of Morus notabilis. Taxonomy (NCBI): domain Eukaryota; kingdom Viridiplantae; phylum Streptophyta; class Magnoliopsida; order Rosales; family Moraceae; genus Morus; species Morus notabilis. The sequence goes on from NW_010362549.1 coordinate 39,243, forward strand.
GCAATGTTATTCAACACATTCAAGAAATCCCTGATGAGTATAAGAATCTGTGTGCTGAACTCATAGCACTTGCAATTTTTGTCGTGACTAAATGTATCTTCAGTTCGCTCTTTTCTGGCCATTCCAAAAAATCCATTAAACTATGGAAAAAACGAAAAACAAAAAAAAACAAAAAAACGAAAAACAAAAAAAACAAAAACCTTTAAAAAAACTTAATCCAACAAATGAAGTACGTACGTACACTTATTGATATGATATATTTCTACAGCTTTCCTAAGCTTGAGAAGATGTCCTTTACAAATTTACTATATTAATTATGAGAGAGTGTACTAGATTGACACCCTTTATATTATAGACCTCCTTTACTAAGTAGTAAACTAATTTATTGAAACATAAAGAAAAATATAATAACAAAGGGGAAAAAAAAGGAGAAAAAATATCCAAAGAAACTGTTTGGTGGTCTAATGCTTGCCTCTTTTTAATTTGGTCCCATGGCCTCGTGGCTCGTGATATGATTGGTCTTTCGTCTTACATGATTGGTGAAGTTAGGCAAGTTCTTGGAGGTATTTCAAGTTTTGTGGTTCCTGAACTTGGCTTTTAATATGATATACAACGGACAATGGATCATGCATTTTTTTTTTCTTTTTTTTGGGTTTGTTTTTTTTCCTCCGACAAAGGTTTTTAAGAAGGCCTCCTTCCTTGGAGTAGGTCATTCCTTTTATTCTTCTCTACTTGGCATTCAAAGTTGGCAGTTGGCTTTCTTTATTTTATTTTATTTTGCTTCTTTTAGCTTTTAGCTTGTTTATAATATTTTGATGTAAACACTATTGCTATTTGGAGAAAAATCTTGTATTTTTCTTTTCAATTTTACTAAAATTTATTGGAGACCTTGATGGAGATTTGTTTTACAAAGGGAGCCAATTTAGTTGGGATGCTCTTTAGATTATCCTTAACATTAGTTGTTTCCTCTTTTCAATTCATAAAAATAAAAAATAAAAAAAAATTGAAAGAAATTGCGCCAATGAATCAAATAATCAAAATCCAACAAAAGGATTTAACAAAACTCCTTAAGAGTTTTATACCTTACTAAAAACCTTTTTCTGGAAAAACGAAGGAAAAAAAATTCTAAAAAAGAAAAGGATCCATGATCTCGACTTAGTTCATAAATCTGAAATTCAATATACCCTTTATATCTCTTATGACCAAAGAATATTGTAGAAGGAGAGTTAAACCACCAAGAAGGAGAATCCAAATGAGTTGCATGAGAATTCAATATCAATTTCGGTACCTGATTGTCCTCTCCGTATATACGTATTAACAATTATCGCTAAATTCCCATTCAATAATGTTTGTGATTGTTTAAATAATATTCTAATAAAAGAAAATTCAGACAATATTTAGTTTGGATCAGAAGCTTCTGTTTTATATACAGATAGATAATAGTAAACGAAACTTTCTCCAACAACAACCACAACAACGAAATGCGTTTTTTCATTTATGTTTACAAAATATATATTTGTGTGCAGAGAACCATTCCGGATACTAACTAAAGTATTAAGTGGTTGATCCGTCATCTTTCAGCCAACAAAATGATATTCATTAGAGTGTAGGAACTCGGAGGACCTAAAAAATGATTAGTAATGAGACCTCAAGGAAAACTCCATAACTAAAAACAATATGTATTGCGCGGAAAGTGTAATATAACTGCGAATGATTACTCCAATATTTATCTATCGATCAATATTATTGTTTTAACTGTGTGATATTGATCAAACAGTTATAATAAATTGACACTTGATAAAAAATTTATTATAATTAATGAGATTAAATTCTTCACTCTCACGTCATCAAATTTTTATATTTCATGCGTAACAATCTACAAAACCGTAACCATTAAAAACTTGTCTGTAGATGTGTGTATAAAAAATGTTTTCAGTCTGACCATTGTACTAGCTCGGCAGGTGTAATATTTTTTGTTTATCAATATAATATCATTTGTACATTTGTGTAACACTCATTTTGTTTAAATGTTGTAACATTCAATAAAATATATCCTAATGTTACATTAAGGTTGTTTCGATGTTACCCTATTACATTTAAAAGTTACAAATCCGGACGCAAAAATGTTACACTTGCTGTATAGAACGGTCCTTGATTTGACGGCCATGCCTCTACATATATATATATATATATATACTAATTTAGATGGATTGGGAGGGCCATATAATATAACAGAATTTATTAATCATCATTAGCACGTACACACGCAAGCACACGTATCTGTTATTCTAATGATTTTTCAGTTGACAATTGTGCTCGGTTTTTTTTTTTTTTTTTGACCTTGTTGTGCCCAAACTCTAGCTTGCTCTATATGTGTATTAAGTTATGGTATAGCCTCGTTATTAGTGGCAATTAAAAACCATAAACACTGTGGGTCTCTATTTCGATATGACTTTTAAGTTCTAATTTAATTATTGAAAAATTATATTTATCCTTATTAAAATAAAACCCATCACTCACAAAATGGTGGATCTCAGAAAGTTAAGTTCTATTTAACTCTATAAAGATAAATAGAAGTACTCCAGATTATTACATATTAGGTGCGTTTACTAAACCGTAAAAGATTGTAATATAAAAGGTAATGGGATTAGAAAGAAAAATAAAGTAATAAGATTAAAGGTCATTCATTCTCTTTCATGTGTTTACTTGATTATTAGATAGTGTAATGGAAAACAACTTCATTCCCTTTCTTATGTTTACTAAAATTAAGAATAACAATTTTATGAATGTAATCATTAAAATGTCCTTTTACACAATTAAATAATCATTAATTGTATAATAATTCATTAAAAATAAATAAGTAAATTTAGCATTCATTCTCTTTGACAAAGAATCGATACTAAAAGGAATGCAAGGATTGATTTCTCTTTTCTCATTTCTTATATTGTGTGGGGCCCATTAAATTTCTATTATTAATTTTATAAATAAATGCATTATTAGATAAAAAAAGAAAATTAATCCTTACTTCTCCTTTTATTTTGATGGAAAGTAAAGATGCCCATTATGTTTAAAGGGTAAAGACCTTGAGAAATCAAATACAGTGCACGATGTTATGGAAGAATGCCGCCTATAGCAAGACCTACTCCTAGAGGAGAAGTGCAATTGGATGCCTTAATAAAATTTCATTCGGTATAACCCAAACAAGAAAAAAGTGTGCATGATTATTGCAATTAATATTGAATCGAATATGTCGAAAGACCCAAACCATATCACGACCGATGAAAGATTGTGCAAATTAAATGAGGAGCAGAATGTCACCAATAGGAACCAACATTAGCCACCGCAAAAGTGTCTATCCGTCACTTGAATTTTTTTTTTTTTTTTTTTTTAAATAAATGGAGATATAGAAACTGAGATTAAAGAGATTATCAATTAGGTTGGCACCCATTAAGCAAACAAAAACACAGAAAAACAAACAAAAATACAGAAGTTTAGAATCTAATTAGTACAATATTGGCAAACCAAAAAAGAAAAATACAGTAAGCAACAACCCTACAAAGAAGGCAAAAAAAAAAAAAAAAAAAAAAAAAAAAAAAAAAAAAAAAAAAAACCAAAATTAATAAACATACCGGTTTCACTTATATATCATCTTTCTAAATTCGCCAATTTATTCAAAAGCCTTAAAACCACTATCTCTACTTCTTTCTCTATCAACCACTTGATTAATCTCTCTATAAATATATAGGACAAACTTCATACGTAATTCTCCGCAAATTAATGAGATATCTGTCAGTAGCCAACACGAGCTATAAAGGATAGGACTTAATTAAGGACAAAGTTTTCAGCACGGAAACAATGGATGTACTTGTATGTACTGTAACTCTCGTATCAAACGTTTATTCTTATTGTTTTAACAGATTATTCTTATATCAACTGCCTCAATAGTGCCACGCAATTCCGCTTCAAATGCAAATTTGATCCGGATGTTAGCAACGGGTAACCCTTTGAGAAGGCTTTTTAAGTTCCTAAAATACCCCACAACCAACAATATTGTTTAATTGAGATGTTTTGGGTTGAAACTTCTTCATTTTGAACAAGAGATCACGTGATGAGTTTTTTTTTTTTTTTTTCCTGTTACTTTAATTAGTACTAAAATGTGATTTTATGATTTTTTAATTGCAATTTCACTATGGATGTTGTTAATAATACAATGAATTACGTAGGCCTGACAATCCAGGTAGCGACACGACGATACGACTCAAAACCCGTACGAAGTTAACGGGTTTGGGTTTATTATAAATGAGTTTGGGTCATAATCGGGTTAATACGATTAACACGATTAATAAATGAGTTGGGTTAGGGTTGACTTCCTAACATGAATTGACACGATTAACTATATGTATTATTTGCAATCTAATGATATGTGATGTAACATGAAAGTTTATACGACATATTAAATACAAATAATGTGAATTTTAAAATTTGTAGGTAAAATTCATTTATTTTTTCTTAAAGGAAAAGATAAATTGACCAATAAACATGTTAAACCTGTCATGACTGTGTTAAATAAGTCATTATTATATTAGTTATTTATTCAGTATATTAATTTAAATGTGTTATACATGTTGACACAATTAACACAATTAATAAATGAGTCGTGTTTGAGTTGATATTTTTAACACGTTTAATAAACATGTTGTGTTTAGATTAATATTTTCTGACACGATTAATAAACAGGTTAACACGAATACGACCTATTGCGACCCCTAGAATTAAGAGAGGTGTGGAATCATGAGAAGACTAGAACCAGTACTCTTAAGAAAACGGGAAGCTAGGTTGTTAACCCTAGTTTATTTAGTTGGACAAAGCTCTAATTCAAGTTAATTTTAACTAACCCGTCCCCGGCCACCTCCATTCACATCACGAGTCAATGCCAATGTGCAAAGAATATTTTCCCCCTCCAATTCCGACAAAATAAATCCTTTTTTTTTTCCTTTTATATTCAAATAATCTTCTTATCGTAGATTCTTATCCTAGTTAATGTATAGAATTCATAACCAAACACGGCGTTGTATAACGTGATGTAAATCTTATATATGATACGAAATTTTCTCAATAAATCTTTATATATTGATCAGCTTTAATTGCGTCAGTCAAAGATTCCATTAGAACGAATTTGAGTTCGAGAACGTCTTTTTCTTCTTGTTTTTCTTTTTCTTTTCTTTCTTGGCTTGTTTATAGACTAATACTTATCAGTTGTCACTACGTATTGGCTTCCCCACCGAAAAACTGTGTCCACTGACAGACACACTTCACACATGCACACACATATGTGAAAATATTTTCTTTGGTACTTTTTTTTCTTAGCCGAATAATTAAAAGCTCAAAATTTTGTCTTTATATGAGACTTGCACTGTGTTTTGAGAGAAAAGAAAAATGAAAAAAAAAAAAAAAAGGGTTGACACAATTAACACAATTAATAAATGGGTCGTGTTTGAGTTGATATTTTTGACACGTTTAATAAACATGTTGTGTTTAGATTGATATTTTCTGACACGATTAATAAACGGGTTAACACGAATACGACCTATTGCGACCCCTAGAATTAAGAGAGGTGTGGAATCATGAGAAGACTAGAACCAGTACTCTTAAGAAAACGGGAAGCTAGGTTGTTAACCCTAGTTTATTTAGTTGGACAAAGCTCTAATTCAAGTTAATTTTAACTAACCCATCCCCGGCCACCTCCATTCACGTCACGAGTCAATGCCAATGTGCAAAGAATATTTTCCCCCTCCAATTCCGACAAAATAAATCCCTTTTTTTTTTTTCCTTTTATATTCAAATAATCTTCTTATCGTAGATTCTTATCCTAGTTAATGTATAGAATTCATAACCAAACACGGCGTTGTATAACGTGATGTAAATCTTATATATGATACGAAATTTTCTCAATAAATCTTTATATATTGATCAGCTTTAATTGCGTCAGTCAAAGATTCCATTAGAACGAATTTGAGTTCGAGAACGTCTTTTTCTTCTTGTTTTTCTTTTTCTTTTCTTTCTTGGCTTGTTTATAGACTAATACTTATCAGTTGTCACTACGTATTGGCTTCCCCACTGAAAAACTGTGTCCACTGACAGACACGCTTCACACATGCACACACATATGTGAGAATATTTTTTTTGGTACTTTTTTTTCTTAGCCAAATAATTAAAAGCTCAAAATTTTGTCTTTATATGAGACTTGCACTGTGTTTTGAGAGAAAATAAAAATGAAAAAAAAAAAAAAATAGAACTGGAGTGTGACAAAGTGGTTCGTCGTTTGATGCTTAATGTGATCTGTGATCATCTGTCTATAAATACTTCAAACAGAGAGCTATTTTTTCAGGTGAAACATGTCACGTACAAATTTGTCCTTCAAACACAAGGAAGTATGGAGACGCCTTGAAACATATTGCATCAAATGCAAATTTAGTGTCAAAATCTTATATAGTTTCATGAAAATAAAATTACCGTTTTGAATGTCAACATATTAGTACTACTACTCATTTATCCATCGCTTTTTACTTTTGACTAAGTTAAGTTAGATATACCATTTGTTTTTCAAAAAAAATAAAAAAATAAAAAAAATAAATAGCAATTGCTCGTGATCAACTACTTATAGTTAATTTTACAAGTTTTCTTGCTTTGAGGCATACAAATTTTAGCAGCTACATACATATGTATATATATATGTATATTCAACTTTTCATTCAAAATGATTCTTTAAAAAAAAAAAAAAAAAAAACGTTCTTTGAGGATCTACTTATATAATCATTAACTTGATATACGTTGGTTACTATTAATGCCATTCTTCATCAGCCAATTATTACTATCTATTGGTGGCTAGCTAGTTTTGTTTGAGGATTATAGAACTACAATCTACAGGTCATTGAGCTGGCGTGTATTGTGGTTATCCGCGTATATCACACACTGCTACAAAGAGGCGCGCAGCGGCTGGGGTGGGGGTATATTACCCTTGAATAAAAAGTATTTCTATTCTTTTTTATACATAAATGTAATGTACTTTTTCTTTGCTAAATTAAAAAAAAAAAATTCTTGCTACATATAACATCTAATATGTATATAATAAAACGTATAATATATAAAACCTCGATAGGAAGGTAATCGTTTTGCAACGAGATAAGAAAATCAGAGAAATAAAATAAAACAAAAGATAAACGGGGAAATTTTGACGAGCTATTGTGATCATAAACTTGAAAAAAAAAATGCGGGACTCGAAAGTAAATAATCTAATCTGCAGAGAAAAGGAAAAGAAAGAAACAAAACGAAAAAAGATATATCACTTTTATGCATATTAATATTATTATTGTGTTGAGAGAGAGAGAGAGAGAAGAGGAAACAAGGAAGTCTAAAAAGGTATGATTGCAAATGGGCGTCGCCTGTAAGCCATAAAGCAATAATCAAAGGGTAAAAAGCCCAATGTCACTCCCCTATGTATACAACACATTAATATTTTCTCTTTTAAATCTCATCATATATCTAAAGGCCACAAAGAAAGCACACATTAATCCAGCCCCCACCATACGTTTTTTTCTTTTCCAATTTTTTTTTTCTTCAAACTTTTTCTTGCGGTGGTTGCAGAAGCGGTGAAAGAGAGAGAAAGAGAAAATGAGAGAGAGAGAGAGAGAGAGAGAGAGAGAGAGAGAGAGAGAGAGAGAGAAATTGGTCCACGGTTGTTTAATTAAGACTTAAGATGTGCTTTTCCGGGGGAGAATGAGATCAATAGGTTTCAATTTAAGGTCGAGTGTCTTAGTTATAGATGTTAGCCTGCGCTCTTACACTTCTCTTTAGTTGCCCAAAAACGTCCCTTTTGAGACCCTTTATTGATAGCCACATCTATATATTGACCCCACAATAATACCATTTACCAATGACACCAATCAACCTCTGTCTTTCTCCATCTTTGCAGGTAGGTGGCTCTTCTCAAACAAATAACCCCACATTAGAAATATACATATTTTTTCCATATAAATTGTGTCCCTTAACATTTAAAAGCTTTATTTTATTTTCATGTATTTTGGCCGTTTATGTGACCCGCAACTCACACACACATATATATAGGCCTACTTCACATACTCAGTTTGATATATACATCACCAACTTATAACTTGGTTCTCTCTTACTTACTTTCCTTTTCTTTCTTTCTGATCATCTCTCTCTTGTACTTTTCTAGGAGGCATATATGCACATCATCTTACTTTGTTTGGATTCTGGGAATTGATCATCACAATAACTTTTTGTTAAAACCAGCCTATATATTTTTTTTCTTGTGAGACAAAAAGCTTTTCCTACAATAGTAAGTAGTAGTCTATCATCAATCAAATGCCCGAAAGCAACATGAGTATATCTGTGAACGGGCAGTCTCAAGTCCCTCCTGGCTTCCGATTCCATCCAACCGAGGAGGAACTTCTTCATTACTACTTGAAGAAGAAGGTCTCCAACCAAAGGATCGATCTCGATGTGATTCGCGATGTCGATCTTAACAAGCTTGAGCCATGGGATATCCAAGGTAAGAAAAAACCATGACCGTACATCTCTTCTTTTTCAAAACTTTGTAATTTTTTTAAACGTTTTTCTTTCATTTCAATAAAGTTGGTAGTTCACCGAGGGCTAAAATTTTCGGAGAAGTGTCAATATTCTAGTCCAGAAGTTTCGGTTTAATTCATGTGCATCAATACGTTCATTTGACCTAACTCCATTATTTTTTATAAATTTCTTCAGAGAAGTGTAGAATCGGAACCACTCCACAAAACGATTGGTACTTCTTCAGCCACAAGGACAAGAAATACCCAACTGGAACTCGCACAAACCGCGCCACAGCTGCCGGGTTCTGGAAGGCCACCGGCCGTGACAAAGTGATATACAGCAACGGCAAAAGGATTGGAATGAGAAAGACTCTTGTCTTCTACAAAGGCCGAGCTCCCCACGGACAAAAGTCCGACTGGATTATGCACGAGTACAGACTCGACGACAATACAATCGACAGTACCAATGTAAGCCTTAAGTTGTTTTCTTCAAACACATATCATGACGCTATATACAGTTTTCTTTCTTTCTTTCTTTCATGTCATAAAAAATACTGACATTTACATAAATACAATACCAGTCCTCGGTGGTTATGCAGGTGGAAACAACACAAGAAGAAGGGTGGGTGGTTTGTCGAATATTCAAGAAGAAGAACCATCACAAAACCCTAGACAGTCCTGTAATGTCGTCCGTCACGATTAGTACGGACACAAGGAGCTGCAACAGTGACCAGATGATGATGTTCGATTCGGATAATCAGATGAACGAAGAAGGAGCTCTGGAGCAGATATTTCAGTACGTGGGACGAAGGGCTGATAATTGCAAGGAAGAGATCAAATACAATAACAACCACCACAACACAAGAATTTTTCAGTCCTTCAACAGTAGTACGGACATGAACAAGCACATGAACAGTAGTACTACTTTTACTACTGTTTATAATGACAATGAAAGATTCCTGAAACTTCCGAGCCTCGATAGCCCAAACTCCACAAGCAGCCAAAACTGTTACCAACCCTTGCAAGGCTCGGATCCCAATAACTTTGGATTCTCTAATCATAATCATGATCATCATCAGACGGAGATGATCACCAACTGGGCAACTCTTGATCGCCTTGTGGCTTCCCAGTTGAATGGCCTAAGTACCGATCAGGCTTCTAGACAATTAGTCTGTTTCGCTACTCAACCCGCCATGAATTACTGCAGTACTAGTAATAATCATGATGATGATCATGATAATCATGACGATCATCTGCAAATGTCCGCGGCCATCCGATCATCATCATCTTCATCCAACAAGCCTTACCATGCCACCCACACTCAGGACTACAGCAACGAGATGGAGCTGTGGAGTACTTTTGCCAGGTCATCGTCGTCGTTGTCATCATCCAACCCGATATGCCACGTTTCAAACGCATCGTTATAACAGAACAACCCAACACATAATAAAAAAAAAAAAATTATTGTCATTTGTAGCTTGTTCAAAGTCAGAGATATAATTACCAAGGTAGTTATATATAATATCAAGTGTACCTCTGTGATAATTTAATGTGTTATTGCCTTTTTACATGTTACACGAGTAAAAAAATAAAAATAAAAAAATGACTAAGGAGGTTCGGATGGTGTGGCATTGTCAACCATGTTTTTTTTTCTTTGCTTAATCACGATGTCTACCATTAATTTTTGAATTCTCTATCTAGAAGGCCTTAGCAAATTATTAATCATGGATGGATATCATAATATCTCCTTTTCTAACTGCAACTATAATTTTACACCTTTGTTTTCTTTTTCCTTTTAAATAGTCTAATAAGAAGACCAAATTGATCATGAACAATAATCAATTATATCTTTCTGTCACGTGGCTTGTCGGTTTGTTTAAAAATTTAGTACCGTCTGTGTCTCCAATATATGGCTCTTGTACTGGCCCACACACACACACATATATATATATATATATATCAACTGTCTAATATATATATTATATATATTACATCAAGAGAGCTATGAGGTGCATATATGAGTACGACCACCTGAAATACAGAGAGAGAGAGAGAGAGAGAGAGAGAGAGAGAGAGAGAGAGAGAGAGAGAGAGAGAAGAGAGAGAGAGAGAGAGAGAGAGAGAGAGAGACTACTTTCCAAGTTAGAAACAAGTCAAAAGAAAATCAAAGAGAAAACCAAACTTTGCATCTTTGTCTGGTCAGACGGGCCGGAAGAAAAAAAAAAAAAAAAAAAAAAAAAAAAAAAAAAAAAAAGAAAAAAAAAAAAAAAAAAAAAAAAAAAAAAAAAAACGAAGGCAGAAGTTGACCTGGTTGATGCCTGGACAACCTGAGTCGACTAACACTGCCACTTCTGACAGTCCGTAGACACATTTGTACTTACCATACGATCAATCGAGGATCTCGTTCACATTCGGAATAGTTGTATACTAACACATTACCAATATACAATACAAGTACACATATCATAAAGTTCTAAATTCAGTAGAAAAAAATTGCAACAATTTAGAAGCATGTGTATAAGTTGATCAAAAGCAACTAAACTAGCCAACATTATAAGTGATATATTAACTGTGCCATATCCCGTGTACAGTAAGTAAAATTGTAGATATCTTTTAGTATTTTTTTTTTTTAGGGATTTTTTAGTATCTTTTTTTCTTCTGTAATTCTTACGGTTATAGTCATAGATACAACTGTAATGCTCATAAGGACAAGCTTGTACATTACGTACAATGGGATTCCAATATCAGTACAGTGATACAAGTACAATCAAAAGAATTAAAAAAAGAGCGTTGCCATAATTAACGGGTTAATTTTTTTTTTTTTTTTTTTGAGCTCAAAGGTCTCTAATATGCTCACCTTATAACATCCAAAACTCTCTCTCTCTCTCTCTCTCTCTCTATATATATATATATATATATATGTATACATATATTAAAAAAATTCTATATATATGGCAACTCCGAAGTGTGTCTTGATATTGTCCAAAGTTTCAAATTTTCTCTTAACAAAATACTTGAGAAAATTTTTTACTTCGTTGGTTTTGAAGCAAAACGTATCTCAGATATAGTCTTCGACATCCTTTTTAATGGAAAATATTGTAGTACATAGAGGATTTTTTCTACAATAGTAAAACAATTTCTCGAATTATTTTCTTGACAAAATATATGACCTTATAATTTAGTAGTTTCAAATAATTATTGTCCGTTTTTTCGGTATGCATGATTGATGATAGAAAATACAAATTGAATAACTTTGTTTTAAGATCAAGTTGCTCCAATGGTTTTATCCTAGACAAAGAAACTTTTAAAGAAAATCATGAGCTATACGATACTACATAATTTGAAAAACTTCATGAATCATGATGAACTAATTATTCATGCCATAATAGGCACTTATTCATTCAATTAGGAAAGAAATCCAGAAACTCGTGGTCATATTATGTTTTTAGTTCTCAAATTATAATACTGATTTTTGACTTTCTCAGTATAACATGAAGATCCTCTACCACATGTTGAAAACATAAAATATTAGTGCTGTTTTAGTATAACAAACTTTTTTTAATAGGACCTCTCTATCAGTATGTTGTTTTTTTAAATCTGAGTCCTTGGTTCAAATCTAGAGGAAATTAATTAATAATAAAAAATGCGGGAAAAAATGGGTCGTGCCGCTTTTATCCTTAATTTAAAGAAATTAGAATTTATGATTTTTTTTCTCAAAGGCTCGTTGAAATCTTTGTAATTTTTGCAAATATTTGATGAAATGTGTTATAAGTTGACCCAAAAAGAAACAAAAAAAAAAAGAACTTAAAAAACCATATGCAGCAACACCTAGTGCATGCAGCAACACCTAGTGCTACTACTTGTTTCTTTAGAAGCAAAAGAAAAAATAAGTATCTAGTACTGGCTTGAGCAAAGAAAGGACTAGTTGTACTTTTTCATTTGAGTTACAAAGCAATGAGCGCAGTCTGCTTTCAGTGCAGCAATAAATTCCAAACCAAAAAAAAAAAAAAAAACCGCAAGCAGGCTGTTATATAAATTCCTAATTCATAAAAACTTGATCTCGTGATCACTTTTAATATTGAGCATCAATTTTTTTTCTTTTCAAATAAAATTTTCGACCAACTTATCTTGAATAATAAACTTTTGTTGACCACAAATTAAGATGGGCATGAAATTAATTAGGAAAATCAAAAGAATTTTTCGGTTTATATATATGAAACTTTTTTGGATAGACCTCTCTACTTAAAGTATTAATTTCTGACCATTAAATCCAGTTAAAATCACATCAAATTAATATAATATTGATAATTTTCAATCCAAATTCAACGGTTAAAAAAGTAAATAAATACGGTGAAAACTCTATGTGCGTGTATATATATAAATATGTATTAAGGCAGTGGAAAGGAAATTTAGAAATGAAATGCGCGCATCGACCCATCATATTGAACTTTATGGGACAGTGTGGTGATGGAAATTGGAAGCGAAAGGGATAAAGATTGAGCGACTGACTAACTGATCTCACTCCATCCAGCTAAAGGCAACACCTTACACCACCCAAACCAACTGAACACGTACCGAAATTCTAGGCCTCTGCGGGGGCTAATCAACATGTTCTTTTTAACTTTCAAATACCTTAGGCAAAAAACTAAACACACACACACACATATATATATATATATATATATATGTGTGTGTATGTATGACGACATTTGAAAAAAAAAAAATACATATATATATGACCTTCTAACCACGATAACATCAAAAATAAATAAAATCACGGTATGAATTTTAAAGATAGAGAGAAGGAAAAAAAAAAATTAAAGCTCGTAGAACTTAGGCGGACTTCTGAGTTTTGTTTAGTAATTTTCGAAAAGTCTTCAAGATTGCTTTTGAGTGGGAGTAAGAGCATCTTCAATACAAAAATACCTATATTAATATCAACTTTATCACTAAAAAGGGTAAAAATATTATATTTGTTTTGTTATTTTATGTAATCTCCAATGCAATGTTAAATTTATGTTTCAATACAAAATAACGTTTGGAATAGAAAATCGTTTTTCAATGTAATGTTATCTTCTAAACTAAATTTGACATATGCTATATTTGGTCACAATTTATCATTAAGTATAACCTATCTTAAATTTTAGTTTTTGAATGCTATTCGTTGAGGTGTTTTCTATTTCATCCAATCAATATTACAATAATGGCATTTTCCAATTACTTATAAATCAAAAAGTTTATTTTTTCAAATTTCAAAACTTAATGATTATGAGAAGAAGTAAATATATCATTGTGCATTAAAGTGCAAATACAAAAATTCATCAAATATGTTATTTTAATTTCATTTTTTGATACTAAATATAACATTGATATTTGTATTTGCATTGGACCTCCGAAATAATAACCAATGCATAATGTTATTACAAATGTTATTCTTGTGCTCAAAATATAACACTATTTTAATTTTTTTTTTTGATACAAGAGGAGAAGGAATGCGATCACTATTAAGTGGGGCAGAGAGTGACTCAAATCTTCAATCTATAGTTGAAATGTAAGGGTTTACAACCAATTGAGCTACCCTCACTTGTCAATATTAGAATAATTTAAATATCATAATGTTGTAATTATCAAATGAAAAAGTTAATACACCAACCAATAGTGATCAAATATTAAAATTTGGTATTAATTGCTATATTTAGTGCCAAATTTACTAAAAGCATTGTATTTGTTAAATTTAACATAAAATAATATTATAGTATTGGCGGAATTAGGGAAATTGAGTACAGTAAATAAAGGAAAAGTAAAAATAGATTAAATAGACTAATTTTGTACCGGAGAAAAATCATGAGTTTGACTTTGAGAAAGAGAAAATTAATTAATGGCAGCTTTATGGTTGTTATAAGTAACATTTTCGATACAAAGTCTACAGTTTCACATAAAGAAGAAACGGATAATAAAGGAAAAGAAAAACATTATATATATATATATATATGTATATACACACACACACACACAAATAAACGTATTATAAACGATTATTTACAATAACCACGGACAACAACATGACATATAAATTTAAAGAAAAAAAAGAGAAGAAAGTAGAAAAATAATGTAGAACCTGGAATCGTATGATTGTTCTCAAGTTTGATCACAAATTTTTGAAGTCTTCAAAATTCCATTTGGGTGAGAAGAATTAAGATAAAATTTACAGTAAAAATCATCTGGAGGAGAAAAATCGCTCTGACTTTTTCTGATAAATAATGATCGATTTGACTTTTGATAAAGAGAAAAATGTACCATGAGTTATTAATGACAGCTTTTTTGTGGGAACAAATTTGTACACAAAGCACTCTTGCAAAAGAAAATACAATAAAAAAAAAAGAAAAGAAAAATACTAACATGTGTAAAACATAACAATAAAAAGAAAAAAAAAGATATATATTGTGTGTTAGAAAAACGTTTTATATAGATAGTAATTTTTTTTTGGGTTAAAAGTACTAATGAATACTTTCTTTAAAATCTTATAAAATACTACTCGCAATATGAGACTTTATTTTTTTTAAAAAAATAATTATTATGTTAATAAAATTTACGTGTTAAAAATAAATATAAAAAATGATAAAAATAAGGATGTTAGTATTTCTAGTGAGGGTGTGAGTTGATTATACTTCACAAAAAGTTAAAAAAGTTCAGCAG